>NC_079372.1:12942500-13220317 GCF_021018895.1 Seriola aureovittata | reverse complement strand
TTGGGTTCCTTCAGCCACAAAGGCAGTGTTGAGCTCCTGCACAAGAAAAAAACATGGTTCAGTCTCAATCAAGTTTAAATCTTAGAATTAAATCTTAGAATTTATATATGTGTGTGTATATGTATATAAATGTGTGTGTGTGTGTGTGTGTGTGTGTGTGTGTGTGTGTGTGTGTGTGTGTGCATATATATATATATACACACAATATTTCTGAGAGTCCCAGAAGAAAGGATCTGACCTGGCACAACAGTGTAAATTTCTGCTTGTTGTCTGATTGGCTTCCTGCTGCTGCGGGAAACCTCCAGTCCAGGCTGAGCCCATCAAAACCATATGTTCTCAGTAGTGTGATAGCAGACTGGATGAACATTGCTCTTGTTGTTTGTGTTGACACCATCGTACTGAATCTGGTAAAGATTAATACAAAACAGTGTTCTCATCATCTATAGAAGTATAATAAATACCAATATTTGCGAAATTCTATTTGCATTAGACACAAACATAGATTGGTGTAAAACACAAACAATTTTAATTGCATTTGACTTAACGTCTGTTTTGGTGTGACTTTGTAACATAAGTACAATAAAAGAAAAGAATTGAAGTTAAATCCTAATGTTAACAACCACTGAGTTTTTACATATAATTAACAATTGCCAGTTAAATCCCATAATGTCCTAAGAATAGTAACCACTTTTTTATGCACACAGTATTTGTGTGATTATTTTGCAGCAAACTAATGTTGGTTATATATTATTTGATGAAGGATTGTGTATCAGTATCAATCATAATTTTCATACAAATTGCACTGTATTGAAGTATTTGCATAGCACACTGATGATCCATCCATCCATTTTCTACCGCTTATCCTCTAGTAGGGTCGTGTGGGGGCTGGAGCCTATCCCAGCATCTTTTCAGGCGAGAGGCGGGGTACGCCCTGGACAGGTCGCCAGTCCATCGCAGGGCAAACACATAGAGACAGACAACCATTCACACTCACAGCCACAGCCTATCCAATCAGCCTAGTCCCCAATTTGCATGTCTTTGAACTGTGGGAGGAAGCCGGAGTACCCGGAGAGAACCCACACTTGCACGGGGAGAACATGCAAACTCCACACAGAAAGATCCCACGGCCGAGCCGGGGCTCGAACCCGGAACCTTCTTGCTGTGAGGCGACAGCGCTAATCACTGGACCACCGTGCAGCCCCACACTGATGATGTCATCATGAAATAAACTTAGTACTATAATTAAAATATGACTACACCTCCTCTTGTGCTACGTCACTTACCTTTGTGTGTCACCAACTGCCAACAGGGTTTTGAGGAGCGGATTTCTGTGGGAGCATCAAAGTTTAGTAATGACTTTTAACAAAACACAAATTGAACATCATTTCCAAAATTTTGAGAGGTCAACAGGTCTGACCTGGCTTTGAGTGCATTAAAGGACTGATAGCGATGTAAGTCAGTTGCTTTCCTGGGGACCAATCTATTCACACTACTTATGTCAGAAAAGGCGAAGATCAGATGGGTACACAGCTTCGGATCAATGTCTGAAATCCTGACCTTCCCGCCATTCGCTCTGTGTTCAGCCAAGCTGTTATAGTAACACACCAGCCTGGATGAAGAGTGGTGAGACTTGGCTGAAACTTGGAAAACAATAAATAAAACAATTAATTGATTTAATTAGTTTCATCAAATCCTTGTTTTCTAATAGTTGTCGCCCTAGGGACATTATTTATTTGTTCGTCAGTCTATTGAAATGGATTAAATAATGCATGTTATAAACTTACCCAAGCTGGCGATGATCAAACAGAGACCTTAACAGTGACAAAGTTGGTAAGCATGAGGTTAAAAATAAAACTTAACAGGTCAATTCATTCATTTTACAAAAAAAAGTTAAGAAAAATTAATAAATAATAATATCGGAGGTGAATAGAAATTCGGTTCACATGTTACACAGCAGCAACATAAATCTTCTACAATATTCTTAACAACCTGGATATATATAAAACCAGAACTATCTACATGGATAGACTTCACTAGAGGTAAGTGTGAAGATATGTGAGGTCAACTGATCCTTTGAGGAAACATTATTTGATCGGTGTGCCTTACCTGCAGTCAGAAGTAGTTTGCACATGTTGTCACTGTGTAACTAAAAGGAAATAGAAGAAATTAAACATTTATCTAATTTGCAACATTTTCCTACTAGTTCCCACTGTAAGCACTAAAAAGACATTTCAAATCAGAAAACTGCACATTTTAAATTCAAGTTTGATCAATCAGTTACTTATCCTGTGCAGCAACACTACTTCAGCAGCCTGATAATGGTCACAACATGCTCTTAGTAGGTAAACACACAACCATAATGACACTAGATACAAAAATCAGAGAGAAATTTGTACAGTGCCTGCGGCTTCAACCCTCTTACATGAGTCTAGTTTAGTGACAGAGTTAGTTAGAGGGTATGAGCAGGTATATTAATATACATAGCAACAGCTAAAAGTCTGTGGAGCTGATAAATGAATTTAAAAGTGAAGAAAGTTAATTGTATACTTACAAAGACAAAGGCGAAAGAAGCATATACTCTCTTTCTCCTGTGACTGATGGATGACTGATGTGTGGTCTGGCTTATATATTGGGTAGATAGCTCTTAAGGCGTGGCACTTGAACAGGGTTAAATGGGGTGGAGATGTGTATCTTTTTCAAAATGTTTAAAGCAATTGCACACTAATAAGCCACCTCATTATCAGGTGCTTTTGTCTTAGAATTCAAATTTTAAGAGCCCCTGATCTTCTTAAATTCAAAGCTACACTGGCAGTGTAATTAGATGGCAATGTCAGTCTGTTGGTTGGTCTGTCACTTTGGTCCAGTCTGAAATATCTCAGCAACCATTTGACGGTTTGCCTGATATGTGCTAAATATCTCTTTGTTAACATTAGTTTTTGGCTCTAAGCACTGCAATGCTTAGGTACAGAGCTGTAATTATTGCTGCTGTGGACTTTTATTGGACTTTATTGCACCATAGTGAGTTGGGTTTAAAAGCATGTGGAGAGAAACCTAAACTAGACAGTTGACAAGGACTCTACAATTTACAGTGTGAAACGATCTAACAACACAGCTGCAGCAACAGTAACCTTACTTAATAATTTTCCACCATCTTTTGCATGCATTTCACGGCATTGAGATGTCAGAGGAGAAATGTATCAAACTTCTTGGCTATTGGTACACTGATTATATTATTTTGACTGGGAAAGTTTCTCAAGTGAAAAGTTTTTGCTAGATAACTGATTAATGTCACTGTGATTGTCACAAATGACCACTGATTTTCATTGTATTTATATTTTCATATTTAGTTACTTTTGTCACACTTTTTTCATTTACATATGTATTATTATAGTAATTGTATAGACGGACCACTGTTCACTTCCATTGTAGTCTAATTTCAGTTGTTGCTCGATTTGCATTTGCATTTTTTCATTAATGTTATGACTTTTGTATTTTTGTTTTGGCTTTAGCATTCATGTTGTGGCTTTGGCATTTGTGTTGTGGCCTTTGGATTTGTGGTGTAGCTTTTGCATTTGTGTTGTTGCTTTTATATTTGTGTGGTATCCTTTGTATTTGTCTTGTGGTTTAATTTTCATTCATGGTGGTTTTGCATTTGTGTTGTTGCTTTTGTATTCATGTTGTGGCTTTTGTATTCTTCTTGCGGCTTTTGCATTTGTGTTGTGGCTTTTTCATTTATGTAATTGGTTTTGCATTTGTGTTGTTTCTTTTGCATTTGTGTTGTGGTTTAATTTTTATTCATGTTGTGGCTTTCGCATGTTTCTTCTTGGTTTTGCATTACGTTGACTTGGCTGGGCTACCGTAAATTGCATTTAAAATTAAATTTGATGCCATGTTGGATGTTTTGTTTGTGGATAGTTTGGTCACTTTCAATCAAATCTGATCACATCACACACACATCTCTTAATCATCAAATTAGCTGATGTTTTTTTTTTTCGAGTGATAGTCATGAATATATATTGTTAAAGAGAAATATTGAAGTTTTCAAACCAAGTTTTCAGGGGCTTTAGGTAGTATTATAATGAATGGCTTATTCAAGAGACATACTGTTTTTTCATAAGGCTGTAGATGAGCTAGCTGTGATATGGATACATAACAGGATTAATTACAAGTGCTTAAAAAAGACCTCTCTAGAACATAAAGACTCCACTCCCCCTCCCTCAGAAATCTTCCTCATGCTTCAGTGAAAGGACAGTGAAAAGAAAGAGAAAGAATGTTGAGCCTTTGAACTATGAAGTTCACTAAACTTCATTATTGCTGTTTAAGTGCTGCCATTTAATTATGTATACACATGAACACGTGTTTGGAATCAGTAAGAAATGAATCATATAACATTAATGATCTGGGAGTGTCAGCATCACTATTGTTAAACCACAAGTTTAATATAAGATAAGATCAGATAAGATAAGATGGGATAGTCCTTTCTTGGTTCCAGAGCCAAAAGATTTGCCTGTCATACCTCAAATCACCTGTCATGTGGTTGACCACACCTAGGAACTTATATGACCCCACAATTCTGGTCTGCAAAGCCCTCCAAACCAATGTGAGAACAAAGACAACCACTATGAGTTAAAGAATGGATTTTCAAATCTTATGTCATTTTATTAGGTTAACATTATACCCAGTGTGTGAGCCAGTTTCACCACCTTCATTGTAGTCTTTTTGCAACTATATCAGTACAAGGTTTTCTTTAAGCCCCTGAAAACTTGTAGTTAAAAAGCATTAATATATAGAACGATATACCACTATACATGACAAAATAACCAAACGTTTTCTATCTTTTGTAAAAAATTGTGTGCTCATGTTGGGGGGATGTTCAAGTGCTTTAGGAAGATTGTGAGTAGCAAAAACAGCATTAAAAATCAAACCCAAAATCAAACCATAACCTCTTAGGTTTGTTGAGTAGATATTGGTTCTGCTTGTTGCTTCCAGTGTTCATATAATGCAGGCTGGCATCATTTCATCATTTCTTGAAGTGTATTAATTTTTTGCTGAGTGGCAGATCCTTACACTAGCAATAGAAAACAACATTTACAGAAGAGCTTACAGGACATTAATACATGGACAAATGTATCAAACAGCTGGAGTTGTGTTTAACTGTGCAAACAGTATACGCTAACCTCAGTTTTGCCATCCAATGTATCTTTACCTGACACTGTAACAGAGTGTAATTGGGGCTTAGCTTTAGGGGACAGTGGGGTGTGGTAATTAAGAACATTGTGTAATGCCTGTTAATTATTTGTTCTTCTTCCCTTTATATCTCTCTCACATTCCTTGCCAGCTTCTGATGTTCCCCCACCTAAAGTGTTCGGCACGTGTGTGGCTTACAGAGGAAAGTAGATCAAAAGTGCAGCAGGTGTGATACAAAGAAAAACATACCATCCTCACATGGCTTGTGTTAACAGTGGCTCATAAAGCAATGACATAGTAAGGTAGGTCAACTTGATTTGTATAGCCCCTTTTAACAACAAGGCATTTCATAGTGTTTTACATAAGACAACAAGGCATTAAGAAAAGATATAAAAGTTGCACAACAAAAATTTGAAAAGATCAGGCCTGTAACCTGGGAATTATGTTTATATATGAATAATTTGCAACAGCAAATACTGTTTGAGGGAAATGTAATTGGGAACAAAATACGTTTTTTATTGGCGTAATGAGGAAATGTTTATCTACACATATTTCAAATTGCAAATATGTTGATACAGAATGTATGGGTAAGATGCTCTCTGAAATAGTGAGCTGAAAACAATATTTATTTTCTGGTAGTCCTGCTGATTTGATTGTTTCAGTAAAGTTCAGTACAATTGAAGTATTAGCAGCATTTTCACATTATGCTATAGTATGCCATGAAGCATCAAGACCCATCAGGTCACCTGGGACATATTACTCTGTGCTCCCAGAATCAAAACCAAGCAAGGTGAAGAAACTTTTAGTTTCTATGTTCCCCACCTTTGGAACAAGTTTCCTGAATACCTGTGGTCTGCTGAAAGTGTCAGCTCATTTAATCAGTGCTTAAAATCTCAAATATCACTATTTGCTGCGGTTTACCAATAAATTACATACATAACGTAATTTTAATCATGTGTTGTGTCGACCCAGCTGCAGCTACTTCAGTTCACACCTTTTTAATCTTCAGTTACTTCTCTTCTTGCTTTTTCTTTTGCTTGTTTTCTTGTCTTTCATCACTTTTTTTAAATGCTTTTGACGTGTATTAATTTAAATCAGGGCTTAAAACATCACTATTTGCTCTAGTTTACCAATGAATTATATAGGTATCGTCATTTTCAATCATATATTTCACCTCTGTGTCCAAATACTTGAGCGCTTATCAGTAGACACGCTATAAAAACATTGTTTGATTGGCTTTGCATTCCCCACATCTATATCATTTTCAATAAGGTGGGTTTGTGAAGGTGCATCATCTACCAAGCTTGGAAAACTTTGTCAACTCAACATGTTCTGCGTCTTTCAAGTGGCCTAACAAGTCAATGCAAGTTGCTGAGAACCTCAGCGTCTTAAGCCGACCACACAACAGCGCCTCATGAACAATGTGAGACTCCCCACTCTCCATCACTGCCACTGACTCAGAGTGGAAACCTACCACAGTGTTTGCAAGTGCGACAGGCTGGACACACTCTGAGCTATTTACTTTTGTCACAACTGGCCACCTGAGAGTAGCACGGCTTTAACAAGTTGATGTGACAAAGCTGTGATTCCTTCTTTCATTCAGGAGCAGAAATCAGGTAGTTCTCTTCAGAGGAATGCTTCACCACCAAGTGAGGACCTGTGAACTTGGCCTGGAAGAGTGACCCAACAAGAGCTACCACTTGTTCACCAGGACTGAATTAGTTAGTGCTATTCAGCCTGTCTATCATGGTGACACTTCATGTTCTATTGCCATGTAATCAGTTTGTTCCTTGCCAATTCCCCTGCAATATACAACGTATGCCTGAATCCATTTACGCGGTCAACCAAATTTTTTCGATGCTCACTGCTCTTAAAATTGTCCCTCTGCACTGCCAGAGGATCTTGAACAGAATGCTCCAAGTTATTTGGGCTAAACCCAGTACTCCCTTGGGTCATCTCCCTGGCTGCCAACATTAACCACGGCAAACCTTCGTCCCAATCCTTGTCCAACTCTGTGTAAAATGCACAAAGCAGTGACTTAAGAGTCTGGTGAAAACGCTCCAGTGCATAGGCTGACAACTGAGAGTGTTTCAGCTTAAGTTGTTTTATCACCTGCACAAACATATTGGTGGAAAAGTTAGACCCTTGATCACTTTGAACAATGCTAGGGATGCCAAAGACAGAAATGAATGGGGAGAGGACTTTAACCACAGATCTTGTTGTTATTGACTGCAGGGGATACGCAACTTGATGCATGACGGTCAAAAGATACTTTGCTCCTGACCTAGATGGACGCAGAGGTCCCACACAGTCAATAATTATGTGCTCATGTATTGTGTGCAATGGGGCAGGCTTAATAACCTGATTTGGTTTACCAGTGATTTGACATGTGTGGCAAGTTCTGATGTATTCTAAAACATCCTTTTTTAACCAAAAAAGTACCGCAAAATTTGGTCATATGTCTTCCTGACCTCCATATGCCCTGACTGGTCATGAGACAGCTGTAACATAAAGGTATGAAATTTGACTGGTACTCCAATTTGGAAAGTTGAATTTCCCACACCAAACTCATCACAAGGCACCCACTTCCTCACCAGCAGACCATTCTCAAGGAAATAGCAATGACCCTTGTCCTTCACCTCTGTGGCAGGGACCACAGTCTCCACTATCACCTTAATGGAGGGATCTGACTGCTCCTCTGCATGTCAAATACATGGATAATATAAAAAGCTTTTAAAATACAACAAATTGATGAGGACTATTCCCTCTAAATGTCTCACATGGTTCAATCTCAATAAATATTCCAGTATCTCACCAGACAGCCAGTATTAGCTTTTTTCCACAATATGTTGTGTCCAATCATGTGATGGCTAGACATAAACCAACACACATCCAAACAAAAGGGTTAGATACACCAACAATTACATATATATGAGAAAAATTGAATTAAGTAAGATATGTCAGATTAAATATTGGCAGAAAAAATAACAAGAACCTTCACTCACAACTGATTTAGATACATAATAACAGACAGCAACAGGACAAAAATTGTAAATACACAGTACAAGTTCTTCATATTATACCGTATATTGATAGATGAAATAATATGTCATAATCGCTATTGACAAATATGGATAGGAGTTTTACTCTTTAACGATGCAGAGATTATGCATAATGTTGATGGATTGACCTGAAAATGTTAATGCTGACATGTGTAAATGGTGTTTTCAAATTTACAAGTAGATGAGTGAGGCCGAATAAGAGCAAGCAAAACCATTACTCAGTACTTTTCCCCACAAAACAACAGTGAAGAAGCAAAAGAAATTATACATGTAACAGCTTTTGAGAGTGCCCCACTTTTGTTGCTAATTTTTGGTGGTAATTGGTAATAATATCACTTATGTAGAGTAAAATGATAAATGTGCAACTCTTTAGTTGAAGGTACAGCATTTGCAACTTGTTTTGAAGACGAGATTTCTAGGGCAGTTTTTGATAAACGTTGTTCCGTGGGCACAGTGGTAAAAAGTGTTTCGGTCATTGGGTTTAGCGTAAACCCCATCTGCCCTTCCACTACAGAAATTGTCAGGATCAGTTGTGGTAGTTGTTGTGGTGGTTGTGCTTGTGGTTGTGGTATAGTGTGGAAAATCTGAAAAAGAATGAAAGTCAAATATTGGGTTAATTGAGATTTAACTCTTGCTTGATCATCACATCATCCTTTAATATCACTGAGCATGACTACATAGACCTCTAAACAGAAAGAGCACACATCGCACTATGATTAACTAAAATTAGTAGAGACAATAAAAGGTGTTAACATTAACACTGATGGCATTAAATCAAATGAAAGACGGTTTAAATTTCAAATTTAGATTAGCACTTCAAAACTCGGTTCTATTTTTTCAAAGTGCTTTTCCTTGCAATGATGAATCACATGCATCAAAAACCAACATCTAGACTGGGGATGATGTGAGTACATGGTCAGCATCTTAGGTCACTCTGCTTCTGTGGTATATTTATGTGTTGTTGTCATGACTGCACTATGTTGAATGTTTCTGATGTTTTGTCAGCTTAATTACATATTTGATGATGTGCAAAAGTTTTCACGTATGTGGTGGGGCTCTACATGAAAACAAACCTTTCAGCCAAAGTTACAATGGTTTGTTTTAATCAAGTGAGAGTTTTCAGTCTGTGCTGTTTTCTCTCTGCTCTTGTCATTGGTTGAGGGTCAGATGGAAAAAAAAGCGATGTTATATACAGTGTATTTGTGCACGAATAGCACTTTAACAACATTTTAAACAAAATTTGATGACAGTTTTGTTTTTGGGTTGTTTCGTCACTGTCAATCAAATCTGATGACACCACACACACAGCGTTTTTTCAGCAAATTAGCTGTTTTCAGGGGCTGTAAGATAGTGTGGTAAAGAATGATTTATTCAAGGCTATAGTTGAGCAGCTAAGATATGGATACATAACAAAAATAATTACAGGTGCTTCAAAAACATTCTTAAAAAAATAGAGAAGTTGTTTAATTCAGAAACCAGTTATTGGCCCAGAACTGAGGTCAGACATCACAAATATATTCTAAACCTCTTAGGTTTGTCGACTAGATATTGGTTCTGCTTGTTGCTTTCGGTGTCCACAGTACAATGCAGGCTGGCATCATTTGTTGTTGCTGTATATTTGTACTTAAAGTGTATTCAGTTTTTGCTGAATGGCAGATCCTTACACTAGCAACAGAAAATAACATTTACAGAAAAGTTTACAGGAAATTAATGTATGGACAAATCAAATAGCTGGAGTTGCATTTAAGTGTTTATCCACATGTATACGTTGAACTCATTGTTCAATTTGTGTTAACCTGACACTGCAACTGATTGTAATTGGGCCTCAGCTTTAGAGGACAGTGGTGTGAGGTAATTAAGATTATTATGTGTTTTGCTTTCCTTTATATCTCTCTCATGTTCCCTACTAGTTTCTGATGACCCACCACCTAAAATGTTCAGCATGTTGAATGTTCAGTAGGGGTGTGGTTTACAGGGGAAACGATGTCACAGGTGCAGCTGGTGTCACACAAAGAATAACATACCATAGCTACATATAGTCTTTAAGGACTGTTTGCTCACTGGGTGTGATTTAGAACAGGTGTTTGCAGTTTAAGGAATACCTACTCATAATTAAGATGCCATTTTCATAAATTGCAATGACCCCACCTTTTCAAATAACAATAAGGTGTCGAGGATGTCAGTCGCCTGTGCCTGTCTTGTAAGTGAAAAGATAATTGAATTAATAATAGTTGGTACTCTCATATTTTAGATAATTGGCATAATTGGCCACACCTGTAGAACCACTGTAACAAAGGGGAAGTGGCATCTTAATGAGGGCACAACAGAAAAGGTGCCTTTTAGGAATTTTTTAAGAACACAATGCAGTAATAACTAGTAATCTAGGCCAAGGTGAGCCAGGTGCTGATGGTGTCACCTGCTGGAGGGATGCCACTTTGCTCACTTTGCACTCACTTAATGGTGAATAAAAATACAGGTTCTACAGGCAGAAGAAATCTGGATAATGTTAAGGTCACAGGGTGTTTACAGGTGTAAACAAGTTAGGTTTACGACTTTTTAGACCTTTTTAATGCCATTTTAAATTAAATTTAAGACCAAAATTGTGATGGAAATTCACACCAAAAGTGAAAATGTACACTTTCCAAGTAAACACTTTAGTGCCCTCACCATGATTGTTATTCACTTGACAAATTGGTAAAGCATGTCTATATGATAAACTAATGTCTACAAGAGTTCATTGGTGGAAGAACTATTCAGATCCTTTACTTAAGTAAATGTACCTATACAGCAGTGTAAAAATACTTCATTACAAATTAACGTATGAAAGTAAAAGTTCAGGTTTGGTTGCTCTGACTGATATATTATAACATCATTAAATGATTAATACTGAAGCATCAGTGCATTAGCAGCATGTTACTGGTCTAGCTGCTGAAGGTAGAGATAGTTTGAACTACTTTATACAGTTTTATAAACAGGGAAACCAGATAAATCTGATGGATCATGAGAACATTAATGAGAGAGGTTTTAGGACTGGTTGGTAAGGTTGGAAACCACTGGTTTAATCTTCACCAATGTGTTGTATTTTAAAAGCTTGTTATATTATCAATTTATCTATTATCTTAAAAGTAACTAGTAATTTATTTTTTCCGCAAAACTCCTCACATGGTTTAATTTCAATGTCATATATGAATTGTAATACAGTATTTTTACATTGCTGTATAAGTACTTTTACTTGAGTAAAGAATCTGAATACTTCTTCCACCACTAATCTTACGGAGACAGGGGAGACAGGTGGGGGAAGCAGGTACCTTTGCCCAAGGGCGTAGGTTTGGTCTCAACATTGGTAGGGATGCAACAACACTGCAACCCCCCCAAAACAAAGGTATTGACTTTTTAATGCCATCAACCAAAAGGTTGATTAAAATGTAATATCTGAATTTATATTCAGAAATGCCCATATGTACATATGAAGATCATCTATTGATATATATGTCTACTATTTGTATTTTAGTATGTCTGTTTATATTATAGGATTATACTATGATATATGTTACATGAATATATATAAATTCAAAAGCCTGTCTGTATATGCTCATTACATATGTAAATATATAAGATAGACATGTATGGTTTAAATTTAAGAATTTATTTAAAAAATCATATACAGACATATAGAATTTCATTAATCATGTTGTTTTAATAAAGTTGCATTTTAGTATGAGTATTTCATGTTTGTTATGAACTTATATATCCATATATCCAGAGGATGTATAGGATATATTTGTGTCGTAATAATATATCTTCTTATAGATGACATATATGGTAACATCACTCTTGATATAGGGACAATTATGTCAAATATATGCCATAAGTCATGGTATAGTACGGGATAAAAAGTCATAATATAGCAAGGCATATAATAAGGCATAGAAAAGTGATCATAGTGAGTCAAAAAAAAATCACAATATAGTAAAGCATTAGAGTTGACAATTACCATAATGTGCATGTCTTTGGATTGCAGGAGAAAGTCGGAACACCCATGGAGGTACAGGGAGAACATGCAAACTCCACACAGAAAACCTGGGTTTCTAACCCAAACACTTCTCAGTGTGAGGCAACAGTTCTAACTACTGTATCACTGTGCAAACCCATCACAGTGGTAAGAAGTCATTATATAGTAAAGCATAGAAGCTTGATACTGTGGTAAGGCATAAAAAGTCATACTATAATAGTGTATAAAAAGTCATACTATAATAAGGAATAAAAATTTCATAAGATAGTAAGGGAAAAAAAGTCATAGCATTGTAAGGCATAAAACTGTCATAGTATAGTAAGCAGTAAAAAGTAATAGTATAGAAAGGTATAAGAATGTCATAGTATATTAAGCACAAAAAGTCATAGTATAGTAGGGCATAAAAAGTTGAAGTATAGTAAGGCATTAGAGTCACCAATTAACTTGTGTGCATGTACTTGGATTGCAGGAGGAAGCCGGAGTACCCATGCAGGTGAAGGTTTCCACCACTGTTCCACCCTGCCACCCCATTACAAATTCCTATTATAGTTAGACAAAAACATCAAATAAAATTAAATAAAGTCAATTTTTATTTATAGAGGACATTTAAAAATGGCAAACAACTGACCAAAGTGCTGTGCAACATCTGGAAAACACAAACAACAAATAGAAACAACATCAACAAACAATAAATACAACATGACAAAAACAAGTAGGCAGACTGAAATAAGGGAGACAAATTATCTTGGCTCGACTGCTAATAAGTATAAAAATATTTTGAAAATAATAAAGAAAACCTTATAGTATGGTAAGGCATAAAAAAATCATACTACAGTGAGGCATAAAACTCATGGTGTGGCAAAAACAAGTTATAGTATAGTAGGCATTACAGTCAGTACTTAACCTAATGTGCTTGTCTTGGCATTGTGTTAAACCATGCAGGCTCAGAGAGAACATGCAAACTCCACACAGAAAGGCCCCAGGCTTGGGTTTCGAACCTAAATAAATAAATAAATACGTGACAGTATCGTAATGCATAAAAATGTCATATTACAACAGGGCATGAAAACGTCATAGTGTAGTAAAGCGTAGGAAGTCATAAAAATGTCATAGATTAGTACAGCATGAAAAAGACATAGTATAGTAAGGCCTAAAAAGTCATGAAAACGTGATGGTATACTGAGGCATAAAAAGGCATAAGAAAGTCAGCGTATAGTAAGACATTAAAAAAATTCCTTGTATATTAAAGTATAAAAACATCAATTCAAATAAATTCAAATCAAATTTTGTTCATTAACCACATTCAGAAAAAGCAAACAGCTGACCAAAGTGCTTTTCAAATTCTGGAAAACATAAACAACAACAATAAACAGACAATTAAACCAGCATGACAAAAACAAGCACAATGCACAATGACGTCATAGTATAGTAAGGCATAAAAAGTCATAAAAACGTAATACTATAGTAAGGCAAAAAAAATCATAAAAATGTCACAGTATAATAAGGCTTAAAAAAGACATAGTATAGTAAGGCATAAAAGGTCATAAAAATGAGATAATATAGTAAGGCAAAAAGAGTCATAAAAATGCCATAGTATAGTAAGGCTTAAAAAAGTCATAAAAACGTCATAGTATAGTATAGCATAAAAAGTCATGCTATGATAAGGCATAAAAATGTGATAGTATAGTAAGGCATAAGAATGTCGTACTATAATAAGACATAAAAATGTCACAGTAGAGTAAGGAATAAAAAGTCATAGTGTAACAAGGCATAAACATGTAACAGAATAGAAAGGCATAAAAAAGTCATAAAAACATCATAGTATAGTAAGGCATAAAAACAATATAGTGTAGTAAGGCATAAAAGTCATAAAAATGAAATAGTGTAGTAAGGCATAAAAGTCATAAAAACGTCATAGCATACTAAGGCATAAAAAGACATGTCTAGTAAGGCATAAAAAGTTATAAAAACGTTATAGTATAGTCAGGCATAAAAACGACATAGTATAGTTACGCATAAAAGGTCATAAAAATGTCATAGTATAGTAAGGCATAAAAAGTCATAATGTAGGAAGGCATGAAAATGTAATAGTATAGTCAGACTTAAAAATGCAATAGTATAGCAAGGCTTAAAAAGTCATAAAAACGTCAAAGTATATTTAGGATTAAAAAGGACATAGTATAGTCAGGCATAAAAAGTCATAAAAATGACATAGTATACTAAGGTATAAAAAGTCATAAAAAGTACATAGTGTATTAAGGCATAGAAGGGACATAGTATAGTAAAGCATAAAAAGTCATAAAACGTCATAGAACATTAAGGCATATAAAGGACATAGTACAGCAAGGCATAAAAAGTAGAAAAAAAACATAGAATAGTGAGGCATAAAATGTCATAAAAACGTTGTAGTATATTAAGGCACAAAAAGTCATAAAACGACATAGTATAGTGAGGCATAAAAAGTCATAAAAACGTTATAGTATACTAATGCATAAAAAGCATAAAAACGACATAGTATAGTAAAGCATAAAAAACATAAGACATCATAGTAAAATAAGGATTAAAAATTCATAAAAACGTCATAGTATAGTAAGGCATAAAATGTCATAAAAACGTCATAGTATAGTCAGGTACAAAAAGTCATAAAATATCATAGTATAGTCAGGCTTAAAAACGACATAGTATAGCAAGGCTTAAATAGTCATAAAAACGTCATAGTATAGTAAGGCATAAAAAGGACATAGTATAGTAAGGCATAAAAACGTCATAGTATACTTAGGCATAAAAAGTCATAAAAACGTCATAGTATAGTAAGGCATAAAACGTCATAAAATTGTCACAGTACAGTCAGGTACAAAAAGTCATAAAACAAAATAGTATAGTCAGACTTAAAAACGCCATAGTATAGCAAGGCTTAAAAAGTCATAAAAACGTCATAGTAGTGTAAGGCATAAAAAGGACATAATATAGTAAGGCATAAAAAGTCATGAAAACGTGATGGTATACCTAGGCATAAAAAGTCATAAAAAAGTCAGAGTATAGCAAGACATTAAAAAATTTCCTTGTATAGTAAGGCATAAAAACATCGATTCAAATAAATTCATATCAAATTTTATTCATCAACCACATTCAGAAAAAGAAAACAGCTGACCAAAGTGTTTTTCAAATTCTGGAAGACATTAACATCTCAGAGAAACAACAATAAGCAGACAATTAAAACAGCATGAAAAAAACAAGCAAGCAGCTTGACGTCATCGTATATTCAGGCTTAAAAAGGACATAATATAGTAAGGCATAAAAAGGTCATAAAAACGTCATAGTATAGTAAGGCATAAAAAGGACATAGTATAGTAAAGCATAAAAAGTCATAAAACATTATAAAACATTAAGGCATTAAAAGGACATAGTATAGCAAGGCATAAAAAGTAAAAAAAAAGACATAGTATAGTATGGCATAAAAAGACATAAAAATGTCATAGTATTGTAAGGCATAAAAACAACATAGGATAAGAAGGCATAAAAAGTCATGAAAACGTCATAGTATAGTAAGCATAAAAAGTCATAAAAATATCATGGTATAGTAAGGCATAAGAAGTCATATAAACGTCATAGTATTGTAAGGCATAAAAACAACATAGGATAAGAAGGCATAAAAAGTCATAAAAATGACATAGTATAGTGAGGCATAAAAAGCATAAAAATGATATAGTATGGTTAGGCATAAAAAACATAAAACGTCACAGTATAGTCAGGATTAAAAATAAAAAAAAAACGTAATAGTATAGTAAGGCATAAAAAGGACATAGTGTAAGGCATAAAACGTCATAAAAACGTCATAGTATAGTAAGGCATAAAAAGGACATAGTATAGTAAAGCATAAAAAGTCATAAAAATGACATAGTATACTAAGGCATAAAAAGTCATAAAAAGGACATAGTATAGTAAGGCATACAAAGTCAAAAAAAGACATATGGCATAAAAAGTCATACAAAAGACATAGTGTATTAAGGCATAGAAGGGACATAGTATAGTAAAGTATAAAAAGTCATAAAATGTCATAGAACATTAAGGCATATAAAGGACATAGTATAGCAAGGCATAAAAGTAAAAAAAAACATAGTATAGTATTGCATTAAAAGGCATAAACATGTCATAGTATAGTAAGTCATAAGAAATCATTAAAAGGTCATAGTATTGTAAGGATTAAAAACGACGTAGTCCTAAAAACGCATGAAAAAGTCTTAAAAACGTCATAGTATATTCAGGCAAAAAAATTCATAAAAAGACATAGTATTCTAAGGCATAAAAAGACATAAAAAGAACATAGAATAGTAAGGCATACAAAGTCAAAAAAAGACATATGGCATAAAAAGTCATACAAAAGACATAGTATATTAGGGCATAGATGGGACATAGTATAATAAAGCATAAAAAGTCATAAAACGTCATAGAACATGAAGGCATATAAAGGACATAGTATAGCAAGGCATAAAAAGTTAAAAAAAGACACAGTATAGTATTGCATAAAAAGGTATTAAAATGCTATAGTATAGTAAGTCATAAGAAGTCATTAAAAAGGTCATAGTATTGTAAGGATTAAAAACGACGTAGTCCTTAAAAACGCATAAAAAGTCAAAAAAAAGACATAGTATAGTATGGCATAAAAAGTCATACAAAAGACATAGTATATTAAGGCATAGAAGGGACATAGTATAGTAAAGCATAAAAAGTCATAAAACATTATAGAACATTAAGGCATAAAAAGGACATAGTATAGCAAGGCATAAAAAGTCATAAAAACATCATAGTATAATAAGGATTAAAAGTTCATAAAAAACGTCATAGTATAGTAAGGCATAACAAAGACATAGTATAGTATGGTATAAAAACAATATCATATATTGAGGCATAAAAAGACATTGTAGAGTATTGCATAAAAAGGCATAAAAACGTCATAGTATAGTATGTCATAAAAAGTCATGAAAACGTCATAGTATAGTAAGCATAAAAAGTCATAAAATTTCATAGTATACTAAGGCATAAGAAGTCATAAAAATGTCATAGTATTGTAAGGCATAAAAACAACATAGTATAAGAAGGCATAAAAATGACATAGAATAGTGAGGCATAAACAGTCATAAAAATGACATAGAATAGTGAGGCATAAACAGTCATAAAAACATTGTAGTATACTAAGCCATAAAAGCCATAAAAATGGCATAGCATAGTAGGCATAAAAAAACATGAAACGTCATAGTATAGTCAGGCATAACAAGGACATAGTATAGTAAGGCATAAAAAGTCATGAAAATGACATAGTATACTAAGGCATAAAAAGTCATAAAAACATCATAGTATAGTCAGGCATAAAAAGGACATAGTATAGTAAGGCATACAAAGTAAAAAAAAGACATATTATAGTATGGCATAAAAAGTCGTACAAAAGACATAGTATATTAAGGCATAGAAGGGACATAGTATAGTAAAGCATAAAAAGTCATAAAACATTATAGAACATTAAGGCATAAAAAGGACATAGTATAGCAAGGCATAAAAAGTAAAAAAAAGACATAGTATAGTATGGTATAAAAACACATAAAAATATCATAGTATAACAAGGCATAAAAACAATATTATATATTGAGGCATAAAAAGACATAGTAGAGTATTGCATAAAAAGTCATGAAAACGTCATAGTATTGTAAGCATAAAAAGTCATAAAAATATCATAGTATACTAAGGCATAAGAAGTCATAAAAACGTCATAGTATTGTAAGGCATAAAAACAACATAGGATAAGGAGGCATAAAAATTCATAAAAATGACATAGTATAGTGAGGTATAAAAAAACATAAGACGTCATAGTATAGTAAGGATTAGAAATTTTAAAAAACGTCATAGTATAGTAAGGCATAAAAAGGACATAGTATAGTAAGGCATAAAACGTCATAAAAACATCATAGTATAGTCAGGCATAAAAATGTCATAGTATAGTCAGGTATAAAAAGAAAATATTATAGTAAGGCATAAAAAGTAAAAAAAAGACATAGAATAGTAAGGCATAAAAACAACATAGTATAGTAAGGATTAAAAATTCAAAAAAACATCATAGTATAGTAAGGCATAAAAAGTCATAAAAACGACATAGTATAGTAAGGCATAAAACGTCATAAAAACGCCATAGTATAGTAAGGCTTAAAAAGTCATAAAAATGTCATGGTATAGTAAGGCATAAAAAGTCATAAAACATCATAGTGTAGTAATGCATAACAAGGACATAGAATAGTAAGGCATAAAAACGTCGTAGTATAGTAAGGCATGAAAAGTCATAAAAACGACATAGTATTGTGAGGCATAAACAGTCATAAAAACGTTGTAGTATACTAAGGCATAAAAGCCATAAAAATGGCATAGTATAGTAAGGCATAAAAAAACATAAAACGTGATAGTATAGTCAGGCATAAAAACGACATAGTATACTAAGGCATAAAAAGTCATAAAAACATCATAGTATAATTAGGATTAAAAGTTCATAAAAACGTCATAGTATAGTAAGGCATTACAAGGACATAGTATAGTAAGGCATAAAACATCATAAAAACGTCATAGTATAGTCAGGCATGAAAACGACATAGTATAGCAAGGCTTAAAAAGTCATAAAAACATCATAGTATAATAAGTATTAAAAGTTCATAAAAAACATCATAGTATAGTAAGGCATAACAAGGACATAGTATAGTAAGGCATGCAAAGTCAAAAAAAAGACATAGTATAGTATGGCATAAAAAGTCATACAAAAGACATAGTATATTAAGGCATAGAAGCGACATAGTATAGTAAAGCATAAAAAGTCATAAAACATTATAGAACATTAAGGCATAAAAAGGACATAGTATAGCAAGGCATAAAAAGTCATAAAAACATCATAGTATAATAAGGATTAAAAGTTCATAAAAAACGTCATAGTATAGTAAGGCATAACAAAGACATAGTATAGTATGGTATAAAAACAATATCATATATTGAGGCATAAAAAGACATTGTAGAGTATTGCATAAAAAGGCATAAAAACGTCATAGTATAGTATGTCATAAAAAGTCATGAAAACGTCATAGTATAGAAAGCATAAAAAGTCATAAAAATATCATAGTATACTAAGGCATAAGAAGTCATAAAAACGTCATAGTATTGTAAGGCATAAAAACAACATAGGATAAGGAGGCATAAAAATTCATAAAAATGACATAGTATAGTGAGGTATAAAAAAACATAAGACGTCATAGTATAGTAAGGATTAGAAATTTTAAAAAACGTCATAGTATAGTAAGGCATAAAAAGGACATAGTATAGTAAGGCATAAAAACGTCATAAAAAACATCATAGTATAGTCAGGCATAAAAATGTCATAGTATAGTCAGGTATAAAAAGAAAATATTATAGTAAGGCATAAAAAGTAAAAAAAAGACATAGAATAGTAAGGCATAAAAACAACATAGTATAGTAAGGATTAAAAATTCAAAAAAACATCATAGTATAGTAAGGCATAAAAAGTCATAAAAACGACATAGTATAGTAAGGCATAAAAACGTCATAAAAACGCCATAGTATAGTAAGGCTTAAAAAGTCATAAAAATGTCATGGTATAGTAAGGCATAAAAAGTCATAAAACATCATAGTGTAGTAATGCATAACAAGGACATAGAATAGTAAGGCATAAAAACGTCGTAGTATAGTAAGGCATGAAAAGTCATAAAAACGACATAGTATTGTGAGGCATAAACAGTCATAAAAACGTTGTAGTATACTAAGGCATAAAAGCCATAAAAATGGCATAGTATAGTAAGGCATAAAAAAACATAAAACGTGATAGTATAGTCAGGCATAAAAACGACATAGTATACTAAGGCATAAAAAGTCATAAAAAACATCATAGTATAATTAGGATTAAAAGTTCATAAAAACGTCATAGTATAGTAAGGCATTACAAGGACATAGTATAGTAAGGCATAAAACATCATAAAAACGTCATAGTATAGTCAGGCATGAAAACGACATAGTATAGCAAGGCTTAAAAAGTCATAAAAAACATCATAGTATAATAAGTATTAAAAGTTCATAAAAAACATCATAGTATAGTAAGGCATAACAAGGACATAGTATAGTAAGGCATGCAAAGTCAAAAAAAAGACATAGTATAGTATGGCATAAAAAGTCATACAAAAGACATAGTATATTAAGGCATAGAAGCGACATAGTATAGTAAAGCATAAAAAGTCATAAAACATTATAGAACATTAAGGCATAAAAAGGACATAGTATAGCAAGGCATAAAAAGTCATAAAAACATCATAGTATAATAAGGATTAAAAGTTCATAAAAAACGTCATAGTATAGTAAGGCATAACAAAGACATAGTATAGTATGGTATAAAAACAATATCATATATTGAGGCATAAAAAGACATTGTAGAGTATTGCATAAAAAGGCATAAAAAGTCATAAAAACGTCATAGTATAGTATGTCATAAAAAGTCATGAAAACGTCATAGTATAGAAAGCATAAAAAGTCATAAAATTTCATAGTATACTAAGGCATAAGAAGTCATAAAAATGTCATAGTATTGTAAGGCATAAAAACAACATAGGATAAGAAGGCATAAAAATTCATAAAAATGACATCGTATAGTGAGGCATAAAAAGCATAAAAACGACATAGTATAGTTAGGCATAAAAAAACATAAGACGTCATAGTATATTAAGGATTAGAAATAAAAAAAAACGTCATAGTATAGTCAGGCATAAAAATGTCATCGTATAGTAAGGAATAAAAAGGACATAGTATAGTAACCCATAAAAAGTCATAAAACGTCATAGAACATTAAGGCATAAAAACTTTATAGTATAATAAAGCATAAAAATTCATAAAAACGTCATGGAATAGTTAAGCATAAAAAGTCATAAAACATCATAGTACAGTAAGGCATGAAAACAACATAGTATAATGTTATGAAAAAGCAAAAAGCTGAACAAAGTGCTTTACAAATTCTGGAAAACATAAACAATTCAGAGAAACAACAATAAATAGACAATTAAAACAACATGACAAAAATAAGCACGCAGATTGATGTCATAGTATAGTCAGATATAAAAAGAAAATATTATAGTAAGGCATAAAAAGTAAAAAAAAAGACATAGTATAAAAAGGCATAAAAAGTCATAAAAACGACACAGAATAGTAAGGCATAAAAACAACATAGTATAATGAGGCAGAAAAAGTCATAAAAATGAAATAGAATAGTGAGGCATAAAATGTCATAAAAACGAAATAGTATAGTAAAGCATAAAAAAACATAAGACATCATAGTATAGTAAGGATTAAAAACGACATAGTATAGCAAGGTTTAAATAGTCATAAAAACGTCATAGTATAGTAAGGCATAAAAGGACATAGTATAGTAAGGCTTAAAAAGTCATAAAAACAACATAATATAATCAGGCATAAAAAGGACATAGTATAGTAAGGCATAAAAAGTCAAAAAAAGACATAGTATAGTAAGGAATAAAAAGTAATAAAAACGTCATAGTATTGTAAGGCATAAAAAGGACATAGTAATGTAAGGCATTAAATGTAAAAAAAACGTCATAATATAGTAAGTCCTGAAAAGTCATGAAAATATCATAGTATAGTAAGACATAAAAGTCATAAAAACGTCGTAGTATAGTAAGGCATGAAAAGTCATAAAAACGACATAGTATTGTGAGGCATAAACAATCATAAAAACGTTGTAGTATACTAAGGCATAAAAGCCATAAAAATGGCATAGTGTAGTAAGGCATAAAAAAACATAAAACGTCATAATACAGTCAGGCATAAAAATGACATAGTATACTTAGGCATAAAAGTAATAAATATGTCATTGTATAGTAAGGCATAAAAAGTAATAAAAACGTCATAGTATAGTAAGGCATAAAAAGTCATAAAAACATCATAGTATAGTAAGGCAAAAAAAGGCATAAAAATGGCATTGTATAGTAAGGCATAAAACATCATAAAAATGTCATAGTATAGTAAGGCTTAAAAAGTCATAAAAAAAACATTGATTCCAATAAATTCAAATCAAATTTTATTCATCAACCACATTCAGAAAAAGCAAACAGCTGAACAAAGTGCTTTACAAATTCTGGAAAACATAAACAATTCAGAGAAACAACAATAAACAGACAATTAAAACAACATGACAAAAACAAGCACTCAGATTCACGTCATAGTATAGTCAGATATAAAAAGAAAATATTATAGTAAGGCGTAAAAAGTCAAAAAAAGACATAGTATAATAAGGCATAAAAGTCATAAAAACAACATAGAATAGTAAGGCATAAAAACAACATAATATAATAAGGCATAAAAAGTCAAAAAAATGACATAGTATAGTGAGGCATAAAAAGTCATAAAAATGTTATAGTATACTAATGCATAAAAAGCATAAAAATGACATAGTATAGTAGAGCATAAAAAACATAAGACATCATAGTAAAATAAGGATTTTTTTTTTTCTTTAAAGTATATTTTTTTGGGCTTTTATGCCTTTAATGGACAGCACAGTGGAGAGTGACAGGAAACAGGGAGGCAGAGAGAGGGGGAATGACATGCAGCGAAAGGCCGTCCGATGCGGGATTCGAACCGGGGCTAACTGCAGCGAGGACTGTAGCCTCTACACATGGGGCGCCTGCTTAAACCACTACGCTACACGACGCCCCAAAATATAAGGATTAAAAATTCATAAAAACGTCATAGTATAGTCAGGTACAAAAAGTCATAAAATATCATAGTATAGTCAGGCTTAAAAACGACATAGTATAGCAAGGCTTAAATAGTCATAAAAACGTCATAGTATAGTAAGGCATAAAATGTCATAAAAATGTCATGGTATAGTAAGACATAAAAAGTCATGAAAATGACATAGTATACTAAGGCATAAAAAGTCATAAAAACGTCATAGTATAGTCAGGCATAAAAAGGACATAGTATAGCAAGGCTTAAAAAGTCATAAAAACATCATAGTATAATAAGGATTAAAAGTTCATAAAAAACGTCATAGTATAGTAAGGCATAACAAAGACATAGTATAGTAAGGCATAAAAACAATATAATATATTGAGGCATAAAAAGTAAAAAAAAGACATAGTAGAGTAATGCATAAAAAGGCATAAAAACGTCATAGTATAGCAAGTCATAAAAAGTCATGAAAACGTCATACTATAGTAAGCATAAAAAGTCATAAAAATATCATAGTATAGTAAGGCATAAGAAGTCATAAAAACTTCATAGTTTTGTAAGGCATAAAAACAACATAGGATAAGAAGGCATAAAAAGTCATAAAAATGACATAGTATAGTTAGGCATGAAAAACATAAAACATCATAGTAAAGTAAGGATTAAAAATTCAAAAAAACATCATAGTATTGTAAGGCATAAAAAGTCATAAAAACGACACAGTATAGTAAGGCATAAAACGTCATAAAAACGTCATAGTATATTCAGGCAAAAAAATTCATAAAAAGACATAGTATATTAGGGCATAGAAGGGACTAAATATAATAAAGCATAAAAAGTCATAAAACGTCATAGAACATGAAGGCATATAAAGGACATAGTATAGCAAGGCATAAAAAGTAAAAAAAAGACACAGTATAGTATTGCATAAAAAGGTATTAAAATGCTATAGTATAGTAAGTCATAAGAAGTCATTAAAAAGGTCATAGTATTGTAAGGATTAAAAACGACGTAGTCCTAAAAACACATAAAAAATCTTAAAAACGTCATAGTATAGTAAGGCATAAAAAGTGACAAAAATGTCATACTATAGTTAGCCCTAAAATGTCATAAAACGTCATAGTACAATAAGGCATAAAAACAACATAGTATAAGAAGGCATAAAAAGTCATAGAATAGTGAGGCATAAAATGTCATAAAAACATTGTAGTATATTAAGGCATACAAAGTCATAAAACGACATAGTATAGTGAGGCATAAAAAGTCATAAAAATGTTATAGTATACTAACGCATAAAAAGCATAAAAACGACATAGTATAGTAAAGCATAAAAAACATAAGACATCATAGTAAAATAAGGATTAAAAATTCATAAAAAACGTCATAGTATAGTAAGGCATAAAATGTCATAAAAACGTCATAGTATAGTCAGGTACAAAAAGTCATAAAATATCATAGTATAGTCAGGCTTAAAAACGACATAGTATAGCAAGGCTTAAATAGTCATAAAAACGTCATAGTATTGTAAGGCATAAAATGTCATAAAAATGTCATGGTATATTAAGGCATAAAAAGTCATGAAAATGACATAGTATACTAAGGCATAAAAAGGAAATAGTGTAGTAAGACATAAAAAGTCATGAAAATGACATACTATACTAAGGCTTAAAAAGTCATAAAACCATCATAGTATAATAAGGATTAAAAGTTCATAAAAAACTTCATAGTATAGTAAGGCATAACAAGGACATAGTATAGTAAGGCATAAAAACAATATAATATATTGAGGCATAAAAAGTAAAAAAAAGACATAGTAGAGTAATGCATAAAAAGGCATAAAAACGTCATAGTATAGCAAGTCATAAAAAGTCATGAAAATTTCATACTATAGTAAGCATAAAAAGTCATAAAAAATCATAGTATAGTAAGGCATAAGAAGTCATAAAAACGTCATAGTTTTGTAAGGCATAAAAACAACATAGGATAAGAAGGCATAAAAAGTCATAAAAATGACATAGTATAGTTAGGCATGAAAAACATAAAACGTCATAGTATAGTAAGGATTAAAAATTCCAAAAAACGTCATAGTACAGTGAGGCATAAAAGAGGCATAAAAACGGCATAGTATAGTAAGGCATAAAACATCATAAAAATGTCATAGTATAGTCAGGCAAAAAAAATTATAAAACATCATAGTATAGTCAGACTTAAAACGCCATAGTATAGTAAGGCTTAAAAAGTCATAAAAATGTCATAGTATAGTCAGGCATAAAAAGGACATAGTATAGTAAGGCATAAAAAGTCATGAAAACATGATGGTATACTAAGGCATAAAAATTCACAAAAAAGTCAGAGTATAGTAAGACATTAAAAAAATTCCTTGTATAGTAAGGCATAAAAACATCGATTCCAATAAATTCAAATCAAATTTTATTCCTCAACCACATTCAGAAAAAGCAAACAGCTGAACAAAGTGCTTTACAAATTCTGGAAAACATAAACAATTCAGAGAAACAACAATAAACAGACAATTAAAACAACATGACAAAAACAAGCACGCAGATTGACGTCATAGTATAGTCAGGTATTAAAAGAAAATATTATAGTAAGGCATAAAAAGTCAAAAAAAGACATAGTATAAAAAGGCATAAAAGTCATAAAAACGACATAGAATAGTAAGGCATAAAAACAACATAGTATAATAATGCATAAAAAGTCAAAAAAATGACATAGTATAGTGAGGCATAAAAAGTCATAAAAATGTTATAGTATACTAATGCATAAAAAGCATAAAAATGACATAGTATAGTAAAGCATAAAAAACATAAGACATCATAGTAAAATAAGGATTAAAAATTCATAAAAACGTCATAGTATAGTAAGGCATAAAATGTCATAAAAACGTCATAGTATAGTCAGGCATAAAAAGTCAAAAAAAGACATAGTATAATAAGGCATAAAAGTCATAAAAACTACATATAATAGTAAGGCATAAAAACAACACAGTATAATAAGGCATAAAAAGTCATGAAAACGTCATAGTATAGTAAGCATAAAAAGTCATAAAAATATCATAGTATAGTAAGGCATAAGAAGTCATATAAACGTCATAGTATTGTAAGGCATAAAAACAACAGGATAAGAAGGCATAAAAAGTCATAAAAATGACATACTATAGTGAGGCATAAAAAGCATAAAAATGATATAGTATGGTTAGGCATAAAAAAACATAAAACGTCATAGTATAGTCAGGATTAAAAATTCAAAAAAACGTAATAGAATAGTAAGGCATAAAAAGGACATAGTATAGTAAGGCATAAAACGTCATAAAAACGTCAAAGTATATTCAGGATTAAAAAGGAAATAGTATAGTCAGGCATAAAAAGTCATAAAAATGACATAGTATACTAAGGCATAAAAAGTCATAAAAAGGACATAGTATAGTAAGGCATACAAAGTCAAAAAAAGACATATGGCATAAAAAGTCATACAAAAGACATAGTGTATTAAGGCATAGAAGGGACATAGTATAGTAAAGCATAAAAAGTCATAAAACGTCATAGAACATTAAGGCATATAAAGGACATAGTATAGCAAGGCATAAAAAGTTAAAAAAAAACATAGTATAGTATTGCATTAAAAGGCATAAAAATGTCATAGTATAGTAAGTCATAAGAAATCATTAAAAGGTCATAGTATTGTAAGGATTAAAAACGATGTAGTCCTAAAAACGCATGAAAAAGTCTTAAAAACGTCATAGTATAGTAAGGCAAAAAAAAGTCACAAAAATGTCATACTATAGTTAGCCCTAAAATGTCATAAAACGTCATAGTACAATAAGGCATAAAAGCAACATAGTATAAGAAGGCATAAAAAGTCATTAAAATGACATAGAATAGTGAGGCATAAAATGTCATAAAAACATTGTAGTATATTAAGGCATACAAAGTCATAAAACGACATAGTATAGTGAGGCATAAAAAGTCATAAAAATGTTATAGTATACTAACGCATAAAAAGCATAAAAACGTCATAGTATAGTAAGGCATAAAATGTCATAAAAACGTCATAGTATAGTCAGGTACAAAAAGTCATAAAATATCATAGTATAGTCAGGCTTAAAAACGACATAGTATAGCAAGGCTTAAATAGTCATAAAAACGTCATAGTATTGTAAGGCATAAAATGTCATAAAAATGTCATGGTATATTAAGGCATAAAAAGTCATGAAAATGACATAGTATACTAAGGCATAAAAAGGAAATAGTGTAGTAAGAAATAAAAAGTCATGAAAATGACATACTATACTAAGGCATAAAAAGTCATAAAAAAGTCATAGTATAGTCAGGCATAAAAAGGACATAGTGTAGTAAGACATAAAAAGTCATGAAAATGACATAGTATACTAAGGCTTAAAAAGTCATAAAACCATCATAGTATAATAAGGATTAAAAGTTCATAAAAAACCTCATAGTATAGTAAGGCATAACAAGGACATAGTATAGTAAGCATAAAAAGTCATACAAAAGATATAGTATATTAAGGCATAAAAAGTTAAAAAAAGACATAGTAGAGTAATGCATAAAAAGGCATAAAAACGTCATAGTATAGCAAGTCATAAAAAGTCATGAAAATTTCATACTATAGTAAGCATAAAAAGTCATAAAAATATCATAGTATAGTAAGGCATAAGAAGTCATAAAAACGTCATAGTTTTGTAAGGCATAAAAACAACATAGGATAAGAAGGCATAAAAAGTCATAAAAATGACATAGTATAGTTAGGCATGAAAAACATAAAACGTCATAGTATAGTAAGGATTAAAAATTCCAAAAAACGTCATAGTATAGTGAGGCATAAAAAGTCATAAAAACGACATAGTATAGTAAGGCATACAAAGTCAAAAAAAGACATATGGCATAAAAAGTCATACAAAAGACATTGTGTATTAAGGCATAGAAGGGACATAGTATAGTAAAGCATAAAAAGTCATAAAACGTCATAGAACATTAAGGCATATAAAGGACATAGTATAGCAAGGCATAAAAAGTAAAAAAAAAAACATAGTATACTATTGCATTAAAAGGCATAAAAATGTCATAGTATAGTAAGTCATAAGAAATCATTAAAAGGTCATAGTATTGTAAGGATTAAAAACGACGTAGTCCTAAAAACGCATGAAAAAGTCTTAAAAACGTCATAGTATAGTAAGGCAAAAAAAGTCACAAAAATGTCATACTGTAGTTAGCCCTAAAATGTCATAAAACGTCATAGTACAATAAGGCATAAAAACAACATAGTATAAGAAGGCATAAAAAGTCATTAAATGACATAGAATAGTGAGGCATAAAATGTCATAAAAACGTTGTAATATATTAAGGCATAAAAAGTCACAAAACGACATAGTATAGTGAGGCATAAAAAGTCATAAAAATGTTATAGTATACTAACGCATAAAAAGCATAAAAACGACATAGTATAGTAAAGCATAAAAAGCATAAGACATCATAGTAAAATACGGATTAAAAATTCATAAAAAACGTCATAGTATAGTAAGGCATAAAATGTCATAAAAACGTCATAGTATAGTCAGGTACAAAAAGTCATAAAATATCATAGTATAGTCAGGCTTAAAAACGACATAGTATAGCTAGGCTTAAATAGTCATAAAAACGTCATAGTATAGTAAGGCATAAAAAGGACATAGTATAGTCAGGCATAAAACGTCATAAAAACGTCATAGTATAGTCAGGTACAAAAAGTCATAAAAACATCATAGTATAGTCAGGCATAAAAAGTAAAAAAAAGACATATTATAGTATGGCATAAAAAGTCATACAAAAGATATAGTATATTAAGGCATAGAAGGGATATAGTATAGTAAAGCATAAAAAGTCATAAAACATTATAGAACATTAAGGCATAAAAAGGACATAGTATAGCAAGGCATAAAAAGTAAAAAAAAAGACATAGTATAATATGGTATAAAAACACATAAAAATGTCATAGTATAATAAGGCATAAAAACAATATAATATATTGAGGCATAAAAAGACATAGTAGAGTATTGCATAAAAAGGCATAAAAACGCCATAGTATAGTATGTCATAAAAAGTCATAAAAATGTCATGGTATAGTAAGGCATAAAAAGTCATAAAACATCATAGTATAGTAATGCATAACAAGGACATAGTATAGTAAGGCATAAAAACGTCGTAGTATAGTAAGGCATGAAAAGTCATAAAAACGACATAGTATTGTGAGGCATAAACAGTCAAAAAAACGTTGTAGTATACTAAGGCATAAAACCCATAAAAATGGCATAGTATAGTAAGGCATAAAAAAACATAAAACGTCATAATATAGTCAGGCATAAAAAAAACATAGTATACTAAGGCATAAAAAGTAATAAATATGTCATTGTATAGTAAGGCAGAAAAAATAATAAAAACGTCATAGTATAGTAAGGCATAAAAACGTCATAAAAACGGCATAGTATAGTAAGGCAAAAAAAGTCATAAAACATCATAGTATAGTCAGACTTAAAAACGCCATAGTATAGTAAGGCTTAAAAAGTCATAAAAATGTCATAGTATAGTAAGGCATAAAAAGGACATAGTATAGTAAGGCATAAAAAGTCATGAAAACATGATGGTATACTAAGGCATAAAAATTCACAAAAAAGTCAGAGTATAGTAAGACATTAAAAAAATTCCTTGTATAGTAAGGCATAAAAACATCGATTCCAATAAATTCAAATCAAATTTTATTCATCAACCACATTCAGAAAAAGCAAAAATCTGAACAAAGTGCTTTACAAATTCTGGAAAACATAAACAATTCAGAGAAACAACAATAAACAGACAATTAAAACAACATGACAAAAACAAGCACGCAGATTGACGTCATAGTATAGTCAGGTATAAAAAGAAAATATTATAGTAAGGCATAAAAAGTAAAAAAAAGACATAGTATAGTGAGGCATAAAATGTCATAAAAATGTCGCAGTATAGTGAGGCATAAAAAGTCATAAAAATGTTATAGTGTATATTCAGGCATAAAAACATTGTATAGTACAGCTTAAAAGCGAAATAGTATAGTAAAGCTTAAAAAAGTCATGGTATATTAAGGCATAAAAAGGCATAAAAATGTCATTGAATAGTATGACTTGAAAGCGAAATAGTATAGTAAGGCTTAAAAAGTCATAAAACATCATTGTATAGTAAGGCATAACAAGGACATTGTATAGTAAAGCATAAAAAGTCATCAAAACGTCATTATATAGTTAGGCAAAAAAGTAATATAACGCCATATTATAGTCAGGCATAAAAAGTATTTAAAATATCATAATTTAGTGAGGCATAAAAAGGACATAGTATAGTAAGGCATGAAAAGTCATAAAAACGACATATTATGGTGAGGCATAAAAAGTCATTAAAATGTCATAATTCAGTAAGGAATAAAAAGGACATAGTACAGTAAGGCACAGAAAGTCATTAAAACGTCATAGTATAATAATTCATAAAAAGTTATAAAAATTTCATAGTATAGTAAGGCATATAAAGGACATAGTATAGAAGACATAAAAAAACATCATAGTATAGTAAGGCATAAAAATGACATAGTAAAGTAACGCATAAAAAGTCATAAAATCGTCATAATATAGTATGGCTTAAAATTGACATAGGATAGTAAGGCATAGAGCCATAAAAATGAAATAATATAGTAGGGCATAAAAAGTCGTAAAAACATCATAGTATAGTAAGGCATAAAAATGACAGTATAGAAAGGCATAAAAACTCATAAAATGTCATAGTACATTAAGGCATAAAAAAGTCAGAGTATAAAACATCAATTCAAATAAATTTCAAATCAGTTCAAAGTAGTTAGACATGAAAATGACATAGTATAGTAAGACATAAAAAGGACATATTATAGTGAGGCATAAAAAGACATAAAAACGTCATAGCAGAGTAAGGAAAAAAAATGTCACTCTATAGTAAAACATAAAAAAGTCAGAGTATAAAACATCAATTCAAATAAATTCAAATCAAATTTCATTCATAAACAACGTTCAGAAACTAGCAAACAGCTGACCAAAGTGCTTTACAATTTCTGGAAAACATAAACAACTCAGAGAAACAACAATAAACAGACAATTAAAACAGCATGACAAAAACAAGCAAGCAGACTGAAATGAGGGACACAATTTTTCTTGGTTTAAATGCTAATGAGTATAAAAATGTTTTTAACTGCATAGTAAGGTAGGCATAAAAAGTTATAGAATAGTAAAGCATAAAAGGTCATAGCACAGTGAGTCATATAAAAGTCACAGAATAGTAAGTCATTATGGTCGCCAATATCCTAATGTGCATGTCCTTGGATTGTGAGAGGAAGCCTCAGTACCCATGCAGGCACAGAGATTACATGCAAACTCTGCACCAAAAGGCCCCAGGCTTGGGTTTCGAACCCAGAACCTTCTCTGTGTGAGGCAACAGTTCGAACCGCCGCTTCACTGTGGCGCCCCATCACAAACTCATAGGGCATAAAAAGTTATAGTATAGTAAGGCATAAAATTTTCATTGTATAGTAAGGCATAAAAAGTGATAATATAGTAAGGAATAAAAATGTCATAGTAAGGCAATTGTCACCAATTAACCTAATATCCATGTATTTGGACACCCCAGAGTACCCTGAAAGAACCCATGCAGGCAGAGGGGAGAACATGCAAACTCCACACAGAGATGGCACCAGCTGGGAGTTCGAACCCAGAACCTTCTCACTGTGGCACAACACTTCTAATCACTTTAACACTGTGCTGCCCCACAACAAATACATAGTATAGGAAGGGCATAAAAACGTCATAGTATAGTTAGGCATAAAAGAAGTCATAGTATAGTAAAGCATAAAGCATTTTTCTCCACAGAAATTAAACTTACAGTAACATACTTTATATCCACCGTTTTATGTTTACTCCTTCTAGCAACCTTAATATAAGCCTACAGAGACAGATAGAAGCCAGCGTTAGCTTTCTAGTTAACGCTAGCTAACATGGTTAAATAACATCAGTTGACATTTTTCTGGTGATGTTAGGCAGCACTGTGATACTCTCATATGACATGAGCCTGCAGATAGCTCCTGCCTTTTCAATCAAAATGCTAGCACGCCTACATTGGAATGATCAAATATAATTTCATTTTAAACATAGTGTAAACGAGTTCACTCAAATATTGGTAGGGACAATATTGTCCTCCCAAAATATGCAAACCTACGCCCTTGCCTTAGCCGATGATGTGGGCCTGGGCAGGGTCAGGGACAGGAACAGGTGCAATGGGCACAGCAGCATTTTTCTTGATGAAAAAAAACATCAATAGCTCCCATCATTTTGAATTACTGGTATGTTTTAAGGGTTTGATGTGAGTTGTAGTTGTAGTACAAACAGCCTAGAGTGCACATACACCATACTCTATGTTCACAGCTATACTGCTACCTGCTAAATCTGCTCCGGTTGGCAGTGTCCCCTCTCTCTCTCTCTCTCTCTCTCTCTCTCTCTCTCTCTCTCTCTCCCTCTCCCTCTCCCTCTAGGCAACAACTTATGTCTACTTAGCTATTCCTTTAGTTTCCACACATCTGTGCATGTGTGTAATGCATGCAATATCATAACTGATCTAAGAACGATAGAAGCTGAGACAAGGACGTCTTGACAAGCACACTTTGGCTATCGCTAGTCACCCGTCATAGATCCCAGGATTATTTCTCAATGCGTATGCACAAACCCGCCAAAATAAGGCTGCTATACTCTCTGCTTGACAAACTTCAGCCTTTATCAATGGGACACGGTCACACCCATGAAAAAAATGACAGAAAATGGCTAGTCAAGCTATCTTTCAGAGACAATACCCTGTTGCCACCACAAATTGGCAGTAAATTATATAATGCATGCACACAGGCATCAGATCCTTATGGGACAGAGAGCTGTTCTGAGATCAGAAACTGTATTGGATCTACTTAGTAGATGACCATGATAAAACAGAATCAGGGTGAAGGCTTTAAAGATTCCATTTTACTTATATAAACCCTTGATTTATTTATCTTCTCTTTATTTTTTACGATATTGTATGCATGGCAATGTATTGACTTTAGTTTGTTGTACAGAAAATCATCGATCCATCTGTTCACCCATTCCTCCATCCATTCCTTGAGCAACTTCCCTCATGTAATAAATGATTCAATAAGATTTGGATCCTTGTGTAGTAATATGCACAGCAGCTAGAGGCTCATCCAGTTGTCCTTAGATTATTATTGCTTTACGAGGTGTACTATCACCTCGTAAGGCAATAATAATCCAGTCTTTTTTCAGGTCATTTGTCATATGTGCACTTTACCCTATTAATTAGTGCAAGTACTAATGTAAAACAATGAGTACAGTAAAGATGTCAACTATTTATCAAGTGCCTGACAAAGCTCAATGTCAGGTAGGTTCACGGATGTTACATAGGACAGTAGAATAAATTTACAAAATCTTCAGATGATAACATTTGGTGTTTTACAAGCAAAGATTTTTCTGTTTTCATTTTTAATTTCCACTGGTGGTTAGTGTGACTGTGACTAGACTGTGAATTAGGTGTTCTTCAAAAAATAAAACTAAATTACAATAAAACTTTATGGTTTTTTTAACATAGGACGCTGTTATTTCAACATGTGTGAGTTCGTCAGATCTCAGGTGAAGTTCATAATGTCACCCTGTTTATAAATGTAGAAAATTATTATAATAGTATACTGTGTATTGTAGTATATTTAATATGTCAGGGTAATGGAAAGAGGCCCAGAACTCAGTGCTTTAGTAATGATTACTTTTCTCTGTTTAATGCAGAGGAGGTAAGGTATTTACTTGTTTTAGGAAAAGAACAAAATCTGCCCTCTTACAAGTAGAGCATACACACTCTTTAATTAATTTAACACCAAATACACTCATGAAATTGTAAATCCTGAATGTTTTTTCCTCACTGTTGATAACCACAGCTTGTGGAATGTAAAATGATGTGCGAGCTTTTAGGGCCAGTCACAGCATTTGCAGCTATCTCGAAAGACTAAATTAGCTGGACAGTTTAGGATCCAGGTGATGCCATTTGTACAACTGTAAAAAGAACCTGGAGCATCAGGTTTTGCATAAACACCACCAGTCTTTGTAGCACAGAAGTTGTTGTCTGGGATTTTGGGTGAAATTGTAGGTCTGAATTGAACCGTTGTGTGAGGCTGGTCTTTGGTCACAGACAGAGTCACTTGAGTTGGAGGAGCTTCTGCAGTGGGAAGCAGAGGAAGATCTGGAGAAATAACAGTAAGTTACTGTATTACTAGTCAGTAGAATCAAAATGAACAAATGAATTCATTCTTGGTGCATATATAATATTCTAGTCCTTTTCTTTTCCATTTACCTGCAGCCAAAAGAGAGCGAAGATAGCTGATGAGGGGGTAGTTTCCTTGTCCACAGAACTGTCCATTAAAGTCATCCAGATCCAAAGCCCAGACAAAGGCTCCTCCAAATCTGTTGTCCTTCAGATAACGGACCTGAATGAATAATGATAGAAACAGTTTGACAGCAATGTTTGCACTTAAAAATTGTCTTTAACCTAACCTTAAACAATTTTTTATAGAAACACGTGGCTGACCTTAGTCTCAAAACTTTCTTTGTTGTCATATCCAACCCACTCGTTTTTTTTGATGGCATAGGGAACTTTTTGGTCTTCAATCAAATGGATACTGGCCCCTTGAAGAAAAGTGCAAATCTGAAAAGAGGGTTCAATTCTGAATATTTGCTAATACTAATACAACATAGTCTGAGAGTTCAGGTCAATAAATAGCTGCCAGATTCACCTCATAATAGGACCAGAAGCCAGCCTCCCTTGTAAAAACACCAGCTTCTGCGGAACCACTGGCTGGTGCGCCAACCTGACTGGATTGAGTAGACAGTCGAAATGTTCGTCCGTATGTAGCAAAGCCCATATTTAGTTTTTCTACAGGCGTTCCCTTGTCCCACCAATACCTCATGGCATAGTCCTGAAATTAAAATAAAAGAGACAGAATGAAGTTTCCATCCAAATTTAGCACAAATCTTTACTGTATTGCCAGAAGATCTTCAAATTAATGTGTGTTCTCATCCATGATTGTTATGTGCATATTAGGAGTTGGGTTTTTTGAGATTAACAGTTGGTGGAATTCATTCGCAAGTACTATTAAACCATTGCAGAAGGAGAAGCCATAACAAAATGACAGGCTAGTTAAAAGAGTCCCAGTCAAACCTCAAACCTCAAACAATGGAAAAAACAATGTAGAAATTGTGATGGAAAAATTATGTTGATTGACATTGTTTGATTTCTGTATTGATTTGAAGAACAGTACTGTCTCCTCATTGCTCTGCACAGGTCTGGTGTTATTGCTGTAAACTTCAGTGGATGTTCAAATCATATGCTTCATGCATGTCATGATTATTTCGCTTATATTAAGTATGTTTCCATTTTGCAGTTATCAATACACCAACTTTTCAACGTTAGCCAAGAGTAAAAACATTTTTGCAATGTTACAATGTTTTTATGGATATATAGAAAATGTGCATAAAAATAGATGGATGGAAACCCACTTACTGAGAAAGAAACAGAAAATTTGGATTAAAGGAGAGTAAAGTATATTTTTAGATTCATGATGGAGAAAAAAAAGAAAATCCCTGTACTCACAGTATTTAAGTAAACATGATCCCCGGTGTCTTGGGATCCTTTGTATAAGGGGCTATGATGTCCTGTCACACTCTCCCAGGTGCCATGAAAGTCATATGTCATCACATTAATAAAATCCAGGTACCTGATAAAATGCAAATGAGATCAAGTTCATCAAAATATGTTGACAGGATAATCATGAGGAAAATGTGGGGAGTAACGTGTGGGTGTACTTTGCCATCTCTGCAATTTCATAACCAGCATCAATGGTTGCTTTCCCAGCAGCCACAGCAGCAGAGATAATCAATCTGGTCTTGCCAGTTGCTGTTCCCTCAGCCTTGTAGGCCTCTAGGATTTCCTATAGATAGATAGATAGATAGATAGTAAATATGTATGTTAAACATCAGCTGAACATCAGAACAGTTATTGTGGTTCTGACCTTGCATAACTCTGTGAATCTCTGCCTGTCCTCTAGAGGACTTCCTCTCGCCGCAGGGTATTCCCAGTCCAGGTCCAATCCATCAAAACCATATTTTCTCAGCAGTGCGATAGAGGACTGGATAAATGTATTTCTGTTGGCTTGTGTTGACACCATTGTTGTAAATCTGTGCAGCATTTTGGAGAAAGATAGATGTTCTCAAGAGGACATAAACACAGTATATTGATCTTTATCAGTTGTTTTGTATTAAATATCTCACTTTTGTGTACCAAAGTTCCAGCCTCCAACTGCCAACAGCGTTTTAAGATTTGGATTCCTATGGGAATATTCAAATTTAGTTGGCAGCAAGGATTATTTTGCATAACATTTTACAAGAGTTAATGTCAGAAGATTTTGCACTGACCTCTGTTTGAGTCCATTAAATGACTTGTAGAGTTCCTCATCATTCCATTCTATGGTTACCAACTCATTTGCTTCATTAATACCAGAAAAGGCATAGATCAGGTGGGTACAAAGGTTTGGGTCAATATTTGAAGGCATAAACTTCCCATCCCCAGGTCTGTATTGGGACCAGTTAGAGAAATAACACACCAGTCTGGAGCCCGAGACTAAACACAGAAGACAGATATTGTTTTCATTAATCTTTGAGAATAACGATTGACTATATACTAGAACTACTTGCTACTAAGACTATTCAATGTCAACGGTTGATAGTGTATAATTTATTAACTCACCCAAACTGCCAAGGGAAAGACAGAAACCTTTTAAAGTTGCAGATTTAGTCAGTAAATGTTACGTAAAAAGAAGAAATCAATTCAAGAAAACTATTTCATAGCTTTTCATTGTGCCTTACCTGCAATTAGAAGTAGCTTGCACATGGTGACTGTGCTTGGATGAGCTCTTGCAGAGTCAAAAACAGAGCACAGAATAGCTCTCTTTGGCTGATGAAAAACAAACACACCATGAAAATCATTAACAGGGAACAATTTGCATCATCCAAAGTTCAGGACACAAAGCTGTTGCTTCATCTAGATAAGTCAAATAACAGAAGTTTTGACCCCACAAAGAAAACCTAAATTTAAGAATGTGTTTTATGGCACAAAGTATTTACACCTTAGTCAAAGTTGTATTAATCCTCCAAGTGCAGAAACTGTAGGATTTCAACAGAGTGCAGTGTAGCAATCATCCTGTGAGTGATGCTTAAAATATATTCAATCCTTCATTCATCGTTCATTTAAAATGGTGTATTGGTGTATATGTCCATGAGAATTCGCAGTCCAGAAATGCAAATCAAGATTTATGGTAATTTAGAAACAGTATTACTGTTTGTCCACCAGAGAGATCTGACAGGTTGATTATTCAACTGTAAAATGTCCAGATTTGAATGAATGTTGGTCACAATTCTTTATGTTTATTTAAAAAAATACCATTGGCTGATATTTTATTTAAGGTAAACACAAGAAACTTGTGCTACAGAAAATGGACCAGACTCAGTGAATAGCTCCCTAAGCTTAACATTTCCTATGATAACTATTACTTTAGCTATACAGACTAATGAGCAGTGATAACTAACATGTCTTTGGGGTCATCAGGTGGGAACCTCCTTTCACCAGTGTTTCGCCTAGTTGGTCCCACGACACCTCCAGGAGGCTAAACAGTGATCACTGGCTTCCCAGAGTCACTCCCCTAATGCCAGCCATCACTGCTCCTCACACCACGACTATTTTCTTTATCTTGCCTATGCTACCACAAACCACACCATCATCAACTCTGACAAAACACACTAGCAGATTCAGCAAACAAACTCCCCTAAACAGTTGGAGAAAGTGGCGGCCATTTTGAATGAGGGAGGTAGAGTCAAGGAGAGATGCCTTTTTGAACTAAACTCTCCCCCGCTGGATTAGGCTGTGCTCTACCTCCCCCTACTCCCCCACTCTCCAAGACAATGAGGGAAGTAGAGTCAGGGAGAGGTGCCTTTTTGGGCTAGCTCTCCCCCGCCGGATTAGGCTGTGCTCCCCCCCCCCCCCCCCCACTCTCCAACACCACACCATTCAACTCACCTAAAACAAATAAACTCACCTAAACAGCCAGAGACACTACAAACCAATTCAAACAATACAAGCAAACAATACAGGCCACCTCACCTGGACTAACCGCATGGTCTCATTTCTTCCTTGCTTCCCCTAAGAGTCTGTCTATCCTAAGTGCTCCCCCTGCTGGGCCCCCAGCTATCATTACTTCTCATCCAAATCCACTGACTGGATCTTGCTGCCTCATCTGACATGTCCTTTACTAATTTCCTCACACTCTGTCCACTTGGTCCTAACTCCCTTACCAAAGATACAACAGACCTTGGTACAAATCCGCTACATCCTACTTCCACTGGACAAATCCTAACTTTCCATCCTTGCTGCTCTGCTTCTGCCCCTAACTCTACATACTTGAGCTTTTTCCTTTCATATTCATATTCCTTTCTTCAACTAAGGCCTCCCACGGAACAGTCAGCTCTATGAAATATATTTTCATTCTACTCCTAGACCACAAGACTATGTCAGGCCTTAGCTTTGTACTGGCTATTTCCTGGGGAACAACAAGCTTTCCTCCTAAATCTACCTGCATTTCCCAATCACAAGCACCCTCTAAGCTGCCTTGCCTCCTTGTTGTCTTACCAACTTTCTCTCCCTCTTGAACAAACTTGATTGCAACTCTCTTTATTTTAGGCCCTCGTAAATTTGCCTGCCTCCGTGACTCTTCAATTCCTGCATCTAAGCTTTTTAAAACCTGGTTATGTCGCCACGTATACCGGCCTTGCGACAGACTAACCTTACACCCTGACAGAATGTGCTTTAAAGTTGCAGTACCTGAACACAATGAACATAGTGGGTCTCCATTTACCCAGAGTTTTAGGTTCTGGGGAGTTGGCAATACATCATAAGTTGCCCCTATCAAAAATCTAATGCTACTTTCCTCCATACTCCACAGTTCTTTCCAGCTAAGCTTTTTCTTGTCTACACCTTCCCAATTCACCTACTGTCCCTGCTTAGCCTGGGCCACTGCCTTTGCACCCCTTAATATTTCCTCCTGTCTACGAACCTGCTCCACAACTAGCTTTCTCTTCTCCTTGGGACCTGCTCTAGTCCACACCGGTTTGCTTGGGCCGAGCCCCAAGCCTCACCGGCCTATTTGGACATTACCCACAATCTCTGTATGCCTGAGCGTTGCTTCCGCCTCCTGCACTGCGATTCTTGGATTCCATTTTCTCCCCTTGATTGGGTTTGGAACCACCTTATTGACTACCACATCTTTACTCCCAGATAACAGGAGCTCTGTCCTAACCTTGGTACATTTAAACTCCTCCACTAGACTAGTAACTGGGAGCTGAAGTATGCCTTTCCCATACAGTGCCACCGTGCTTAAACATCTAGGAACACCTAGCCACTTCCTAATGTAGGAGCTAACTAAGCTTTCCATTTTTTCTGCAGGAGATAATGGAATCTCATATACAGACAGTGGCCACATCAGCCTGGGAAATAACCCAAACTGCAGACACCACAGTTTCAACTTTCCTGGAAGCCCTGATTTATCTATTCTATCCAGTCCCTCAGCAACATCCTTCCGAAACTGCACTACCTGTTCTCCGTCATTCAAGTCTGCCTTGTACCACCTACCTAGACTCTTTACTGATTTTTCCCTAATTATTGGAATTTCCTCTTCGTCTATTACAAACTACTTATTGAGATACTTCTAGACTTACTAGGCTTGATTTTCATACTAGCCCACTTTAAGTTTTTATTAAGTCTCTCAAGTACTCTTTTCATACATGGCACCGTTGTAGTTATCAACGTCATGTCATCCATGTAGGCCCTAAATGGTGTAAGGCGCATCCCATCCTGCCGCCTCTCTCCACCTACAACCCACTTAGAAGCTCTAATGATTACCTCCATCGCCATTGTGAATGCCAATGGAGAAATCGTGCACCCTGCCATAATGCCTATTTCTAGCCTCTGCCATCCTGTTGTAAAGCCTGCTGTGCTTAAGCATAGCCTAATATCTTGGAAATACAATTTTGCTAAATTAACCACTACTCCAGGCACTCTAAAATAATCAAATGCCTCCCAAATAAGGCTATGTGGCACTGAACCAAACGCATTTGCTAAATCCAAAAATATGACATGCAAGTCTCTTTTCTCTGTCTTGGCTGCCTGAATCTGATGCCAAATCATGCAAGTGTGCTCTAAACACCCTGCGAAACCTGGTATTCCTGCTTTCTGTACTGCAGTATCTATTAAGCTATTCCTTTCTAAATAACTAGTTAATCTCCATGCGACTACACTAAAGAAGATCTTCCCCTCTACATTTAGGAGAGAGATCATTTGAAACTGACTCAGGTCTGAGGATTCCTTCTCCTTTGGAATAAAAACACCTCCTGCCCTACGCCATGCTCTGGGAATAACCTGTTTCTCCCAAACTATTCTTAATTGCCTCCACAAAAACTTTAGGATATCAGGTGCGCTTTTATAAACCTGGTAGGGGACTCCATTTGGCCCTGGGGCCGAAGAAGCCTTTGCACGCCTGACTACATCTGACATCCATTTCATGATCTATCTTTCCTACTGGAGGCATGTCAGGTGGAAGGCCTATTACTCTATTCTGCTCAAAATCTGAATACGTGATTCTTAGATATTTTTCTACTTCTAGTTTTGTTGCCTTTAGCTGCCCTCCCTTTTCCTGGTTAAACAATCCTTTAACAAACTTGAAAGGGTCCCTATAAAACGCTGTCCTTACATACTCTTTATTCTTTCTCTTTTTCCTAAGATATTCAGCCCTTCTAAGTACTGCTAGTCTGCCTCTCAAATCTTCTTGGAACACATTGATTCCCCCCTCTCTTCCTCTGTTGCCCTTTTCCACTGCTTTCTTAATTGTCTTCTTTCCTTAACTAATTTCTCCATTTCCCTTTGCCGTCTAGACTTAACTAACTGTGCTCTTTCAACCCTCTTTCTGTCTTGCACCCCAAATCTTTCTGCACCATAGGTGTAAATTATATCCCCCATCTTCTCTAGTCTATCGCTTGCATTTCCTCCTAGTCTTCTTAAAATTGCTGACAAATCTCTATTGACTGACTCCCATTCTTTCTTGCTATTTGCCCTCGGTCATTTTACTCTAGTTTTCTGCTCCATATTTCTCTCTCTGACTGGCCTATTCACCTCAGTCTCAGCTGCTATTTTATTTAATCTGTGTTAGGCCAAAAGTCAGTGTATCTTGTGTAGGTAAATATCAGTAAGGTTAAATTGTAAATAGGCATTCTAAATGTATGGTGGTAGTGTTTAGGGTCCCTTTACTATGTTATGTTTTGGTAGAGACTGTGGGTAGTTATGCCAGGTGGGAAAGCAGGGTAGTGTGTCAGAGATTAATTTTCTAATGTTCCCAGAAATTTACTGTGGCACAGAGATAAGACGGCTGTGCTACTTTGGACTTTAGATAGACCTGACATATCTTCAGTGCATGTTCTGGGTCAGTGCCCTGCAAAAAAATGAATTGTCCTCTGCCAAACCTCAAGACAGACAGATGCATAAAAGCCTACGATTTGTCTCAGTATATATAGTATACTGTAGTAGGAACTTGACTTATTTTTTTACAAGCCTGGGAGCGCATTCATTCAGTGTTATATTTTACTGTCTTTTTGTGAGGTGATCATTTTGTGTTTCATGTCAGACTCATGTAAAAAATGTGCAATTAATAAAATGTAGAAAGTGTCCACAGAACTGTCCAGCAAAATCATCCAGATGAAGAGTTCCCCCAAATTTATCATCTTTTCTATCCTTTTAATCCTCTGGGATCATTTGGTAGGTCCTTACCCCCAGGTTTTCAGTTTTGATTTGTATCCTAGTGGTTTGGATGTCCAAGACTCTGGGTGACAACTGTAATCTTGGAAACAAAAATCTATTATGTACCCAACATGTACTAGAGATTTCATCATTTTTGCAAGGCAGGTAACAAAAACTAGTCGAATCATGAATACACTGCAGTATAGTATTTGGAAATTAAATCTCACATGTGCAAAAAAAAAAAAAAAGTTGACTCAACTGATCAGATTAAAAAAGACTCATCACCTGAGGTGATATTTGCCAAAACATAAAGTTTTAAGTTAGATTGCCACCTTCTGCTCATTCTAAGGTATTGTAAACAGCATGTGCTGAGTGTGCAGCTGCATTGAAATCAAAGATCCTGAATACGTTAATTATTTCTGTGATTTCTATGGTCTGCCTGTTATCAAAGCCAACCCACTCACTGCCTTTAATGGCATAGGGCACCATTTGCTCATTGATCCAGTAGAGACTGCTTCCATGGAGGAAAGTGCACATCTGTAGACATGGAAGAAAAGGATACTAAAAGAATCCTTAACAAGATTTGTGTTGTCTTAGTTTGAAACATTTCTCTATTTATGTTTCACTCATACCATTAAAACATGTTGTAAATTCAGGTTTGTAATGTTTAAACAATGTCTCAGTGTTGTTCTTGTGTTGGTCGCTCACTGACCTCTTAGTAGGACCAAAACCCAGCGTCACTGGTGCTGAGCGCAGGTGCTTTTTTGTGTCTCAGCAGCTTCTTTTTCAAGTGAGTAATTCCTAAAGGCAAGGACATACAGTATTTGAGGAAAATCACATGAGATTCATTGCCGTTATATATTCACCAATCACTAGGAACACCATACTTATATCTGGGTATTCTATTGTTGGGATTTCGTTTGACATAGTTGCATCATCACAATCATTTCCAAACTGACCTGGCTGAGCATTCTGAACCTCATCTTGTCTTCTGGTGGGCTTCTTCATGCTCCAGGATACTCCCAATCCAGGTCCAGCCCATTAAAACCATATAGACTTAAGACTCTGCATGATTATTTCCTCCCTTGGAGAGAAAAAAAAGTGGCTTTCCAGTGTGCTCTGGCACCATTACACCTGTCTGGGAGGCTCTCTGTGTTTCCTTTTGGATAAAGCTTATGGTTAGGGCTCTCTTCTCCGTTGGCAGAAAAGAGAACAAGTATATTTTCCAGTCACTTGTAAATGGTTAAAAAAATAACTTTAAGATTTATATTCAAAGAATAATAAACCATTTCTGGTTACCCCCTTAAAATAAGAAAACAGAGCAGAAATTCAACATTCAGAATCATATCAAATATGGTAGAAATAAATATTTCTTCTTTATTTACATTAGGACATAACTGTGGTAACAGATATTTGATGTTAGGAGTCAAATAAACAAAAGCTGTTACATAAGGATTAATAATCTCTATCGCCATAGTGAGTGAGATGGGGAGACCAGTTCATAGAGAAATATGAGCAACTTCCTATTTACAGCTGGTTTATAGTTGCTTGATGATTTTCCAAATGGTTTGATCTCTTGCCTCCCATCAGGCCATAATTTGCAAACTTTCCATACAGATGAATCATCAGTCCCTGGAAATATTATATATTATCCTACACCCATCCCCAGCAACACTTTTATACATTAAAGGTACATGTTGCCAAGGGGAGGCAATTTAAATTCTGAGATTACATTGCGGCTCACCTGATGGTGAAAGTTTGACCCTTATTTCAGTCAATCAACATACAAAAGTAACACAAATCTCATTATTTAAATTAGCAGAATAAACTAAAGTAAGCTGTTATAACGGTAGTTAAGTGGGTCCTTGCATCTGCTTATCAACATGATAAACTGATCCACTTCTGTCTCTTCTGATGTGCAGCCAGTCTTTCTCCATAATTGAGTGTATGTGAAGGCATGTGTATAAACACAGTATTTTTATTTACAAAACAAAAGGTCAAGCTTCCTTTTTGTCAGATGCATGTCTCTAGAAACATTGTCCCACCATCCACCATTTTCTTCTTAAAATGCTGAAAGCTGTGTTGGCTGCAAGGACACAGAGGGTATAACAGCTCCAGTCTCCAGCTGTTCCCTCCTGCAGACAAACTGCAAGCACCGCAGGTTCCTCCAGGTTCTTAATTGAAGGTGGAGGGTACAAGCCGGGTAAAGTTACACGACGAATAGTTGAGCTGAAGTCAGAAAGGACGTTTCAATTTTGATTTTTATGCCAGGGAGTAGATTGTGTTCATTGGCGAGTGAAGCTCAAGACTTCCACCAAAGTCCAGCTCCCTGACATCTCTCCTGGTTCCAGTGTACTGACCGATGAATGAGCCGTCCTCGTTGAATGGCATCTCTCCTCCTTCTCCGTAGTCCACCAGACTATCGTCACTGTCTGATCGCTTCATCATTGCTTCCAAAGACGGCTGACCTCTTTGAAGCCCTCTTTCCTCCTCCCTACAGAATAATGCAAAAAAAATTCAAACTTGATTTTAAATGTACATTTTGTCAGTGCTAGAAGGCAGAAAAGATGTTTAAAACTCAGCCTGTGAACTATGAAAATAAGTATACAAGTACAATGTCGATTTAATTCTTTCTTATGAATCAGGTTTAGTTGGCAGTGCTACAGTTACAATATACTGTACATGTACGTACCTTCGAGGGTATGGCAGAGTGGAGACACGTGCTATCCTAAAATAAGAAAAGATTGTTTGAGATCATTACATGAGAGGATGAATCACATTTCATTGATCATACATTCACAATATATTTTTAGCATTATCATTAATCAGCCAAATATGCTCTTTACAGCTCCAAAAATCTGGATCATTTGGACTGTACAGTTGAAATGTCAGTAGTGTCAATGTGTCAACATTTAGTCTTTTCATACCTTTCAAGAGACCTTGAGTGGTTCAGTGCGAAAAGAACAGGGTTGAGATTTTGGGGTGGAGGGCGGGTTTAGATAGAAAAGGGTAGAGTAAATACACACACATTCACGCACACGCACACACACACACACACGCACACACGCACACACAAAAAACAAAAACAAACAGAAATTAATATAAGTATTATCAAAGAGTTATCATAAATAACTGTAACTGGATTTGATTTGTGCCTGTGTAGCATCATGGTAAAATTTAATTAATGATTAAAGGTACCTTGTGGAGTTTATGACCATTGGTAGTACTATGGAGTGAAGTGGATCCCCATTTTGTTTGTATTCTGTACATGCAGGCATGTGAGGTGATAAACGATAAACTGATCACCAGTTGGTGGCAGCAATGCACATACACACATAGCAATGTGCAAACAAAGGCAAACGTGACTACTAACAATGCACGATTTATAATAGTCAAGAAAAAAATATCTGATTTGCAAATGTTTTATGAGGAAGGACGTGTTTAAAGGTCTCAATTATACACTTTTGGTGAGAGACACTTAATTAGTGCCACGGGTGCTCAGCTCCGAGGCACTCCTCTACAGCTAGAATAGCTGAGAGGAGTGCCTCTCGGCATCTATTAATATTCTGTTTCGGGTTTATTATTCTTCCGCCAAATTCCGGCGCGTAACTCGTCCCGCAGCTTTGAGAAAACCCCGGTAATATATACATCAAAACGTGCGTCTTGATCCCGAAAGGGGTGCTATGACTTTTGGTGGTAAAATTCCAATTTTTCCCAAAGTTATTCCCAAAAAACTGGGAATAAATAATGCATTAGAAATGCATTGGAATTTTCTTTAGAAACCCACCTTTTTTGAACAAAATTGCACCTTTTTTCTGAGTCACCCAGCTCTCTCATACCTGCACGTAGAAATGTGATTCAAACTATAAAACGTAGGAAAACTTCTGCTCTCTCAAAAAGACAGGAACTGTTTTTACATAACATGTAAACTTTTCAAACTGTGAGCACTCAAAGGAGGAGTGCAAATCACTTTTTCTTCAAAGTTAGAGTGAAAGCGTCAGTTGGCTAGAGTGCGTGAAGCAGTAAAAAATAACCTTTATTTTTATTTTTAACTTGAGCTCGCGGCCAAACCGTAAAAAGGAGACAAATAATTCTTTCTGAAAATGTAGACATAGTTGTTGGGATTCATAAAATGTAACTTTGACAGGCAGGGTCTGCACAAAATTTAAAAGGGGGTGCCGAGTCCGGCAGCAATACCTGTCTCACTCTCATTGACACCTAATGTAATCAGCTTTTTTTTTCAAAAGAATCTCATTCTGTCTTCGCACTGAGCTTACTCACTCATTTTAAGGAATATCTGAATAAAATAGAGACTGTAAGAAACTTCTGGCTTCAGTGTCTGACACGGTCTTTTTGGTTTTTGAAAAGAAGTAACGGTTTTCTCATAATTTGCAGTTGTTTGAAGCCATGTAGAAGCCAAATTCTGGGCAGATTTTCACATTGCCATGGCAACAGCAGCTCCTGACCTGTGTGCGTGCGTGCGTGCGTGCGCCTAGCAACCATGTTGGGTCTTAAATTACATTTAGTTAGGTCTTAAATATGTAAGTCCATTTACTGCTTCCTTCGTTGCTTTTTTTTTTGTTTTGTTAAAAGAGTGAATGAAGTTTTGACGGTCTCCGCTGAGACAGAGGAGAGGAGAAGCTACTAGCCCTCTCTCGCTGTCACTTCTAGTCGCGTTGCTCTCCTCCCCAGTAATGTTAAATTTAGCACAGAAAAAAACATAATAGTGATAATTTAAATAGCGGTTCATGGGATTTATTAACCCTCAGGGGTCCCTCTGTCCTTTTTTGGACATTTTCTTCACTTTTCTTTTTTGATTTGCTGATCATTTTGGCTGTGTTACAGCTGAAGGTATGGATTTCTGCAAGAAAGTGTCTTTTTTTACATATTTTTAAAATCTAATGTCAGTTACTGTTACAGGTCTATTATACACTGGTAACACATTTTGTACCCTCTGGGGTTCCTCGCGTCCAAAAAAGGACACACAAAGAAAATGCTATAAAATCATCATATATCAATATTTTTTTCTGCTTTTTTTTCATAAATCTCTTAAACCACTTCAGTTCTGCTCAAACCTATCAAATGTTTATTAGTTTTCTGGATTTTAACCCTTTAAATGCCAGTTTGAAAACATGTTGCCTCTTGTTTTATTAAAAAAAACAACACAGAATATGAGATATTTCCCACATAATACATGGTGGAGGGATGTGACATTGTTTTTTATTGTCTTTTATATCAAGACATTTCTCAAAACCAGAGTATGATCAGGGTGACTTTTGAACACTGGAAATAAATCATGTACTCATCCCGGCAGTAGCCCCCGTGGCACTCAAAATTTCCCTGGAATTTTCTAGTATAAACATAATGTTTGTTTTTAAAATAACTCCACAGAGCAGCTTTAATTCACCAAACAGAATGCTAATGCTAATGCACAGCTGCGAAGCAAATGGATGTAAAACCCATGGTTACTGTTTGTGTTAAGGGAAACAATGCCTTATTCAGTGTTGAGTATTATTACCATACCATTATATCATTACAAGTACATCATTGAACACACTTTGGAAACCTCAAATAGGATTTTGTAAATCAGTTTTTGAAAGATAGACATAGAAACTGACAACTTAAAAATAAAATCATGCTTTCAGATAGAATCAATGATATTTGTTGTGAGTGGGTTTTCTTAATTTTCCACCAGCTGTCAGCTCCAATACTTACCGATAATCAAATGATCCCTCTTGATCTTTGTCATCCACTGGCTCCAATGAAATGTCCTTTTTTTCTCGTACTGAAATTAAAACAAGCTAACTTGTTATAAGAGAAACAATGTGGTGATATTGGTGATCATTTTCAGTATCGATTAATCTGCCTCTTATTTTCTTGAGTAATCGTTCAAATCTCTTATTTTGTCTGACCAACAGTCAAAACCCTAAGTCTTACTATAATGTTAGGACAATTAAAAAAAGTAAACAGTAAACAGTTTACAGTACAATGTTACACCCGAGAAGCTGGAACCATAAAAACATCGACTTAAATGAATAGTCTATTATCAAAATAGTTTCAGATTAATTTTCCATCAGTCGACTAATTTATTAATCAACTAATCTAATGCCACTCTAGTCAACAATCACCACTGTACCTGGGTATTTCCCCCCTCGGCTCCTCTTGATGAAGCAGACTACGAGAAGTATGAGCACAATGAGGGCCACAGCACACATTATCCCTATGAACCAGCCCTGAGTGGAGATGTCCACCTGGTCCTGAGCGTATACTGAGACACACACATAAATACCAAAGTCAACACTCAACTCTCCAAAATGTTTATTTTGTATAATGTGTTGATGCATGGAGCAAGTAGTACATTACTTTCAGTGGTATAGTGGGGTGACTCCTCCGTATGCCATTCCCCTCTTCCGACCCGAGTACGTGCTGCCACGGAGAATCTGTACCGAGTGTAGCGGTCGTATCGGCGGACTGAGAAGCTTGTTACATTTGGAGGGAACTCCTCAACTTGCAGCTCCTCTCCTCTGGTGGTATTCACTGTGGCAAGAGTAGAAATTTCAGTGAGTTAGGAGAACTCTTGATGCTGCTTGAGTGCACACAACTAAGCTATTAAGTAGCTCACCTACTCAGAAAGTGCCGTCATTGCCCTCTGGAGAACACACTTAAACAGTACTGCAGTCTTTGAGTGCGCTATTATGTACTACGGGTATGTGGTCTTGAGTGTCACATAAAAAACTTTGTCAGCTTTGATGAAATAAACCTCTTCCTTTTCTGTTATCAAAGCTTTAATGTGTCTCCAAGGTAAACTGCATATCACTACATTAGACTTTGAAAATGTAATCTATGAAGACAGAAACATGTCAAGATCTATATGACAATATTTCAGGTGTTGGGTTGGAGTACCTGTTTGGTACTTGAGAGAATACCCAGTGATGATACCGTTGGGTTCTGCTGGCAGGTCCCAGTCGACATAAATACTGTCCAGATGTCGCTGTTGGATCCTGAAGGATCTGGGAGCAGATGGTACTAGAGACAAAAATACATTATGAGATGATAAAAATAAGCTTTGAAAAGAAACATTTATGATTTGCTTGTGCTTGGAAGAGGACGCTGATATTAACTACAGTTCCTTTAGGTGTGAAATAACCAACTTTTCTTACCTCCTTCAGGTGTTGAGAAGTGTATATTATTACTGGGTGGTCCTTCATATCGATTGTTTGCCACCACTATGTACATCTTGTAGTTGCTGTAAGGTATGAGCCCAGTGAGGACCCCTGATGGCTCTGGACCATTGTTTTGAAATGCTTGAGACTTCATTCCTCTGTTGACTCTCAGCCACCTCAGCTGGCTGCTGTCCCTCCAGTAGTAAACCTGAGAAATGAGAAGCACCACACCCAGCATTTTAATTCTGCTGCACTCCCAAAAAGTATTGTATTGTTATTTTTGAAAAGTTTGAAATCCTGCACACTGGAAGTACTAAGTTTCAATGGTACAAGTCAAGGACCTTTGTCTGGGATCAGATCCACAACAACATCTTTATAGTAAAACCATAAGTCAGTCAAAAGCCAGTCAAAACAGCAGCCAAATCACAAACTCCTGAGCCAATTCTCAATAATTGATGATATATGTTAAATTCCATAGAATACAAAACAAACAAATAAAAGAGTTTATTGAGGTTAAGTGAATTTTGTAAACAAGAAAAGTATAAGGGGTTAGTGGAGGGCGATCAGACAACTACTCAGAGACTTGAGTAGTTGTAGTTATCTCAGTCACCTTAAAGAAAAAGAAATCATACTAAAGAATACTCTAAGAATGAAGACAAGGACAGTAGAATCAACTGACATAAAGGAAATATGAAACAAATAGTATAATACTATAAGGGAAAACTTCATGGAAATTATAATAATCAAATGTTACACTGTCCAATGTTTTTAGTAATGAAAACAAATGCAAACACATTAAAAACAACTGTTAGAGAAAATATAAAGTAAATAGCTTTGAAAAAAACAATACAGTTTAAAAGGCCATATATATATCTTGTATTTTCTATTCCAACAAATTGGACATATATTGTTGTGCATCTCATTTTGTCGATATTTTTATCATCTGATGGTGTGCTAATTGTTTCAGGTGTTTGAGATTTTGCTAGCCTTTTGATCAGTTGTTACGGCCTGTAGCTTTAGCATATCGATGCTCAGGTGTGAATCAACACTTTTAGCCCTACCGCAAACCAAGAACAGTTATTCCTACTTTGCACACTATCACACAAAGTGAAACTCACAAGTGCTTTGATTGTATCATCCAGAATCAGCAGGGGAATCTATAGTTTGTATTGTTTCTATTGTTGTCTATCAACATAAATACAAGCTATATTTAAAGTCCCTGATCCCATATTGAATTCACAATAGACATACCTTGTATTCCTTGAGTTCTCCCATAATAGAGCCGCGTGTCACTGAGTCCCAGTGCACAGTCACCTGAGTGCTCTCAATGTTGGACACTCTCAGATTCAGGGGTGCCGTTAAGGGACCTTTGGAAAACACAGATGACACAGTACTTTGTCTTTGCTATCAATGAACACAAAGAGAGGTGATGAGAAGGAAAACATGTCCCCAAGATAAAACATACACTAAATACAAGAATATGAGTGTTTAGAACACACTGACCAGTTTACTCATCTGAAACCATTCATGATCTCCGGTGCATTAAGATTCAGATTAGAGCAGAACTGTAAACAGTACAGTGCGTGTACACCTTTGAATTGCTTCTTGTTAAAAACCACAGAATAACACAGATATAACGTCACATCCATACAAGGCAAAAAGAAAAAATATGCAGCTCAGACTTCATTCCATGAGCTGATGTTTTGGCAACAGTGTGCTTTCTTCAGAGCTTAAAGGGGTAAGTATGAAACATAGCTTCGAGTATGTTTGAAATATTCAGTATAAAATATATACTGTAATGAAATAATCAAAATATTTAAGAAGCCCTCTTAAATCATTCAAATCTGCAAAAGTATATATACAAAACTTTTGAAGGCGAACATCCCTGCATATCTTCTGATATGCAATTAGATATGCAGAAAAAGCTACATGATAATAGAAAAAACAATGATTCATATTATAGGAAGATGAGGCAGAAATCAATTAGTCAATACAATACAAAAAGTAATTGGATTAGATCTTAAACGGGAACTCAATTGATTTTACGCATCACAGTCATCACTCATCTCTATATTACAGTATAATGCAATGGATTTAGGTACTTACGGTCTTCCCCAGAGTAACCAATGACAACAGGAGACTCCGGGCCCAGCCCAAAGTCATTGACAGCTTGAACTTTGATCTCATAAGGAGTGAAAGTATCTGCATCATATATGTAGTATTTCAGCCATTTAGTGGTGGCGTTCTTCCACTCCTCTCGGGAATCTCTCCTTCTCCACCACACTAGATACTTCAGATGGGGCCCATTCCACTCTCTGTATGTCAGAGGCTGAAAGAAGGTTCACAGCAACCAGTATTGTTTGTTTTTATTGTGGTAGAAATTAAAATACTCAACAGAGAAAATTATCAAGATAAACGTGAAAGTATAACAGTTTCAAATGGGTTCATTCGTTATTACCTCCCAACTGATCTCCATGTTATTCCTCCACGTACCCACACCCTTTACGTTCTTTGGGATGACATCTGGAGCTGGGGAGAAAAACCAATGCAGTGGTAAGATCACTAAGATCACTATGCTCACCATGTCCGGGCTGTAGCTAAATATTTACACCCAGAAATGAGAGAGGTATCAATCTTCTCATCTAACTCAGCAAGAAAACAACTTAGCATGTTTTCCGATATTTTAAGTTGTTCTTTAAAAATGTGTTCCACACATTTTTCTTTGATAGTTTACAATTTATCATCTCTGACAACAAACATGTATTTTTGGAACATCAAACCCACGTGCACCACTGGTCTGGAAGCGCATAGATGGACGACTGGGACGACTCAGTCCGATTTCATTTATAGCGATGACCCTGAACTCATAGTATGTGAAAGGTGAAAGATGCAGAATGACAGAGTTGAGGTTCCCTGGGTATGTTGATAGGTTTCTCCACTTCCCTGGCAACCAGTCATCATCATCATACTGCACTAAGTAATCTGTAACAGAGTAATAAATAAAGTCTCTAAAAAATGCTGGTAAATAGCCCAAAACAATATTCCTCACAAGATGTTTTTATTTCATCTTGAGTTCATCTAGTTTTTCAGCACCTACCTGTAATGGGATTGTGGTTGCTGTTTCCAGGAACCCAACTGAGTCTTACACTACGTTCATATGGATCTGACAACTCCAAGTTAGTGGGAGGATCTGGACGGTCTACACACGGAAATATACAAACAATTAAAAAGCCTAACACATTGTATGGTGGATGAAATACCATTTATTTTAAACGTGTCATACCCATCACCATTAGGCGTGCTGAGGCAGATTTCTGGTCCAATTCACTCTTGATGACACAGGTATAATCGCCCTCATCGCCTGTGTTTACATTAGTGATGACCAGATTTGATTCATCTAGAGAAATTCTAAGGAACACAAGTGAGATTTGTTCACACTAACACAAATATGTATATACTGTATATATATTAGAGTCTATATTTCTATATAATTTATTTGAAAAAAAACCTACCTCCAGCCAAGAGTGAGCTGCTTTTTGTCTTTCATCCAGGTGGTTGTGACAGGAGTAGTGACATCTGCTTTTACCCCACACTCAAATCGCACGTCGGTTCCACGAATGACTTTCATACTTTGAGGTTTTGTGACAATTAATGTGGGCTCTGAGAAGGATGGGAATGTATTTGTGAAAAGTGTTATTGCTAACTCTTAAATGTTATAGTATGAAACAGGGTAACCCTCACCTTTGACCTCTATTCGAACTTGAGTCTCGTCTCTTCCTGCGATGTTGCTGACTACACACAAGTAAGTTCCCTGGTCATCTATCTGTGTACGTTTGATCTCCAGAGTCCCATTACTGTGGGTCTTAAAACGATTTCCTTCAAGATTCCCTTGTCCATATCTGGACCTGTGTGAGCAGACCCATAAACATGTGCAGACACATACACTGTGAGCTGATGTCTGAGGTCACTCTTACTTTGAAGTGTCAAATTGCTTGTTCTTACCATCGCAGTTCAGGCACTGGAGAACCAAAATAGCGGCAGTCTAAGAAGGTACGACTGCCCTCTATTACCTTGATGAGTTCATTTCTGGGCCCAAGAATACGTGGTGTAGCATCTAGAGGAAAAGATAACAACTGCAAGATTATCTTTTATTACTGTACAACAGTCAAGCAACTTTAACAGGTGTCATGACACTGACAATTTGAGTGTAGACTAAAAACTTGAAAAATGCTTAAATACCCCTAATTTATACATGGTGTTTTTTAATTGCCGATCATTTCAAATCTTCCACAACTCCATCTGTGTCATGTGAAAAACAATGTCTACACTGTAAATGTCATGAATGATAGAGTGGTAACTTACGTAGCACGTTGACAAAAGCATTGGCCAATAAGTACCCATACTGATTTGAAGCATTACACTGGTAGACAGCAGTGTTTGTAGCAGTCACACTGCGGAAGCTCAGCGTGTCTCCTGACACCTGTCTGTTAGGTTCAGGTGTAGCACCTGAAAAAACACAAGGAAGGAAAAATACAATGGTATTAATACCATTCAGATTTTATTTTCACAGCTTATGGGCATGATCTCTAAAAACTTACTTTCAATTGGTTCCCCGTTGATGAACCAGCTAACTGTGGGACGAGGAGCCCCATCAGAACGACATACCAAACGTCCATTTTCTTCAGGAGCCAAGAGCAAATCAGTGGGCTTCTCCAACCAGAATGGAGCCGCTTTTAAATACAAGTATAAGTAGTTGTTTAAAGGTTACTGTGCATTAAGAAAATAAAGTACTGAATGTTTCTGAACGTGCATCTCACCTTTGACCCTGACAGTTATTGTGTGCTCAATGTAGCTGATCTTATTGGTAGCAGTGCACACATATTCACCAGCATCATCAAAAGATGCCTTTGGGATTTGAATCATCTTGTTGAAATTCTTTACTTTCATACGTGGTGTCACTGTCAGGTCGTCACCATCCTTGGTCCAGGTAATATGAGGAGTCGGCCTTGATGATGAAAAACAAGGCTTTACACAGGATGACTTACATAAAATCAAATTGTAAATCATACTGAACAAGAAACATATAGACACATAACTCTTTGTCGCAGAATGTTAACAATAGCAATGAATATATAGTACCATATTTAAAAAAAAAAAAAAAAGGTTTGCAGTGTTCACACTCACACTCCTGCAGCAATACACTCCAGAAGAAGCTCCTCCCCTTGCAGGACCAGTATGGAGCTGGACGAGCCTGTGGGAGACAGCCAGGTGGGGGCAGCCTCAGCCACTGTTCGAGCTGGAGAGGAAACCAACCACAACACGCCAGTCACATACACCTCAAACAATAGCTAAACCTCTCAGACAACAGTGCTAGTTATCCTGTTAAGAACTGACGTGGACCACACACTCACCACAGTCAGTAAGTTTAGTAAGTCTCTTTAGGGTGTAGTCAGAATTAAAACAAATTGGTCCAATCTGTAAGCATAATCATTATAAAGGAGTTCAATTCAATTCAATTCAGTTCAATTTAATTCAATTCAATTCAATTAAATTCAATTTTATTTGTAATGTGCCAAATCATAACATCTCAAAGCACTGCAGGGTAAGGTCAAGACAGAGTTGTAGGAAGAAAGACATGTAAAATATGTTGATGTTAATGTTAGTTTGAAGTTTAAATGTGCAAAAGTATATATATATATATATATATATATATATGTTGTGTGTACCGTATATTTATATCATAAAACCTGTTGTCCTCCATTTAGGACTTTGTGAAGCCATGCATGTATGCAAAGCTACATTTACATATTGCCAATAGAGTTTTCAGTTGGCTACATTTTTAATCAGATATGAATTATGAAAATGAAAACAGGGAAAACACATTGAACTAAATTGTTTCAATAAGTTTCCAGCAACATTTACTCATGAAAATACTGTATGGATTCAAATAAATTGAATATCTGCTAAAGTGTCATTACCTTGAGAGCCTGTGTTTTCTTTTCCATTCACTCAACTTTTGCAACTACTACAGAGTAAGAATAGATGCACTTTCACCTGACCCTGACACCTGATCACAGGCCAAAAACACCTACTATAACTCAGGTCAACTCTCCAAACACAGAGCCGCACTATATGATTCACAACCTCATCTTGAACAACCCCAGCTTGAGTTATTTGTTTCTTTTACAGCCAGTGCATTTGATAATTTTCTGTTCTTGTAGGTTAAGCCAATGTCTGATATTTATCCACGTAGCATTCAGGTTATACAGTATATGTGCACTTGAAAATGTATCTCAAACTTGACCAAAAAGATCAGATAATGGCAAAAAAACTAGACATCAGGAACTGTGAACACATGATCATACTCACTTGTAAGCACTTTAACAACCACTGGCATCTTCTGCTGGATGACGTTCTTGTACGGGAAACGGGCATTACAGCAGTAGTCAGTGGTAGAGTCATTAAACAAAACATTAGAGAAGTATAAATCTCCATTCACTCCCATGGAAACCCTACGGTCCTGCCGCACAGCCTGCGTGGTGGGGAAAGCTGTCTGAATCGGCCAGTTGAAAGGTCTCGCATATGAGCCTGAGATGAAACACAGTGTTAAAAATACAGCAAGTTCATAGGTGAAACATTTCAATGGCTAGAATTCTTCAAAGCTTGTTTGGTAAACTGATCAATAAAACGCTTCCTTTTAAGGGTTATCTGCATTTGACCCTAGATTTAAATGATTCAGTTAACCTTTGTGGATCAGGAACTTTAACTCAAGAGAGACACTTACAGCTGGACATCCAGTAGGTTTCAGGTTTAGGTGGGCCAGGTGGAGGATCACAAGACAAGACCAGAGGCAAGCCAGCGCTGACCACCACAGGCTCCAGAATCTCCCTTGGCCACACAGGAGCTCCTACAAAAACACAGAATATTACAGGTCTCCACTGAGCAGCAAGGTTGAAGTTTGTTGTTTGATGACAGTGCATGTTAAATATGTGGGTCGCTAAAAACTCATGGTCCCTATTGTGTTTACTGATGTGGTTGCAAAAAAGCTAATCAACTCATCTTTTCTTTTAATATACACCATCCCACCGAAGGGACATTTTGGCCACTGGTAACACCAGGTGTGTTTTGCTCTGTACCGGACTCACATGTTATACATTGTTTGAAATCTCTAAGTCTCCTGATTCAATCTGTGCAAAGCATTTAGGGTCCTCTTATCACTACAATAGCTGTTGACTCAGAAATGGTTCAGACTTGTTGCTATGGCTCCAAAGTGTTTTCCACACAAAAAGTACTTCTACCCTCATTTAATTAGCCAAGAATGAAAAAAATGAAATGAAGAAAAACATTGAATTTCTAGCATGTTTCTGCCTCTGTAACTTTGGTTCAATAGCTCTTCTATTCACTCTGACTCTATACTCTATACTATCCAGAAAATATTGTTGTTCTTGTTGTATTGTTGTGGACTCTTCATTTCAGAGTGATGCACATGGACTGAGTCACTGCCCACACTGAGGTCACTGTAAATCTCCTGTCACTGATGGATCCAAACAAACAGTGGATTCTTTAATAGTTTCAGTATTGAACTTACTGTACAGTCGTAGTCTGATCTTGTTGGAGTATGCAGACCCATACTCATTGGAGGCAATGCACTGATACTCTGCCTCATACTGTTCTGGCTTGTTCCAAGCATAGATGTCCAGCGTCCCTGAGCGCCTGCGCATTGATGCCTGAGGGTCACGTGCCACGTTGAAATACTTTCCATTTCGCCTCCATGAGAAACTTCATGATTGAGCAAAAAGTGTGAAGCAGGAGAGAAAAATCAGTGAAGTAATTTGCACATAATGATGTCGGCTTTAACAAAATGCATCAGCTCTTACATGGGATGAGGGTTTCCTTTCGCTTCACACTCAATGACCATAGTGTCTTTAGGGTCAACAATATGCTCCTTCATTGACTGTTTTATAATGGTTGGGGGTTGTCTGACTGCAGGCAGAGAAATAAATCAGCTTGGTATATCAGAAATGTATGTGCTTCAACAAAACATATCGCAACTTACAACAGAAAGTTAAGTCACTGACTCACTTTCCAGAGGGATGTCCAAAGCCCAAACACTCTGCCATAAAAGTAGCAGCAGCGCTGGTTCGACCAGTGTCCCCATCTTTACAGTTCATTTAATCCAGCAATACTTTTGGTCACCAGTTCTCCTGTTCTTAGAATAAATGATGAGAAAAACAAAGCATCTACAAAGCATTCATTTCAGGAAGTTAAAATCTAGCATGAGAAACCTTAGGAATTTACTGATGGTTCACAATACATTCACCTTGCAGCAGTAAACAACTTACTATTTAATTTAATTATTTAACATATACATTTGCATCACATTTTATAATGTTATCCAGTGTTTGTTTTGTTTTTTTGTGTTTTTTTATGAAAAACTGTCATCTAAAAATAATTATAGTTGTCAAGTAAATGTGGTGGAGTAAATCGTAAAAATTTTCCCTCTGAGAGAAAAACAGAGCAGAAGTATTAAGTGAAAATGCTCAAATAAAATCAGTTCAAAGTTGTACTTAATTACAATAATACAATACTTAGTTTCTTTTCACCACTCACATCTCTACTATTTAGTTCACACTGAACAAATCCTTTTTATCACGTTATTGCTATAAATATGCAACAAACCATGAGTCACGATCAAAAGAAAAAGTACTTACCTTTGTCATGTACAGTCAAATCAGGGCTCCCTCCTCCCCATCCCTGTGACTTCCGCCATGCATCGATAATTCCAATGACTTTTCTCCAGGAAATTATTCTTGTTTGTGCAGTATATGAATTAATGCCTCAGTCCTTCAAACATCAGGTCAAGAATCCTAGAGGAGTTCATACACTTCAGTAATACAGTTTCTTTCTGTCACTGCCACTTACACTCTGCCCACCCATCTCATGAATAATGAATGAGCACCATACACCACCTACACCTCACCCACCACACTTCACTGTTCTGACCGAGCTCTCATAATTCTGAACAATCCATCTCCATCAAACACAGTCACAAAGTTCTTCAGCACAATAAACAAAACAGAAGTTCCAAGAATCACAGGGCCTTTTCATATGATTTTTTTTACACAGGGCATGTTTTTCTTGAGTCAGATTTTTTCTTAACAGCTGAATAATCTTTGCTTTGACCTGTTCCAGTGTGAGTTGAGAAATCAGTTTAGTACACTGGGTCGGGCCAAATGAAAGTACAAAACAACCCATATTCTGCACAATTTGCATTCCTGTTGGTTTTGATGACATCATAATGTGGGAAGAGAGGATGAAAGCAATGTTTGTTTCTCTCATATGAATATTACATGTGGCAAATCTCAAGTCATGTGACTACAGTCCACTTGCCTTGACTAAAGATGGAAACATGTAAGCAATACATCTTCCAATACATCCTTCCTCCACACACACCCTGTATTTTAAATTCCTCCCATTTTTTCCCCCAAAATACCAATAATATATATTTTCTTTTACACTCAGCCATTCACATGCATATCCTCGGTCGAAGAAAAGGTCATTACCATTCAGCAGAAAAAATCCTACAGGGGGAAGGAGCAGTTCTCTTTCCTAGAAACAGTGCCAAGGACGCAGGAGAAGCTGTATTTGTGTTAGACAAAAGCCATCTCACGGCTGACGACAAAGTCCTGACCTGTGTAGGCTTTCAGGCATCCACACAGGGCTGCGTATACAGGCCAGCACTGACTGGGATAAACAATAGCTTGGCAGGGGGGAGGTAAGGGTAAAATGAGGTGGCATCGCTACCTACAGATGAAATTGAACTTGTAATTAAGATTTGTATGTACAAGTCTAATAATAAAGCTGATTAAAAAGTGAAAAGTTTGTATAAATGCATGACTGATCATTATTGAATTGATTTCTTTCCGTTTGCTTTGTAGCTGATGCTCTGTATCCTCCAGCCCTGATCCCCTCTGAATGTATGAAACACAACTAGTCATGCCCCACACAGAAAACAAAAGCAGAAGGGGTATGTTGAGCTTCTTGGCTCTCAGAATGGGTTTTTTTCTCCCCATGCATTGGACTGAAGCAGGCCTGGCAGTGAGTAGTGATCAGTGCCATGCACCAGATTGCACAGTGAAGAGGCAGAGAGGCGGACAGAGCCAGCTCATCGACGACAAGAAGTTCTCTATGCTTGCGGGTCTCCTTTGGCACGTGTGCCCAGGGCTCGGGTAATAGCAGATGGCATGTGGGAGGGAGTGTCCAACCACACAAGCTGCCTGTTCAGACTTAGAGCACCTATCATCTGCATCTTTGACGTCACTGCATCAGGGAGACCACAAGAAGACGCTGGAGAGAAACACTGTGCTACATTAAGTCATCACTGTGCAATCTAAACATCACTGTCTGACAAACGTAAGCACTGTGATTCTGACTTTATGGTGAGGTGACAGTAAACTACAGCAACATTTTCTCAAAAGCATTAGTCTACGGCCATTGCTGCTCTGTGAAACCGTATTTATCTACAGCAATGCTTTGAGCCACATGCTAACATCAGCATAACCAGTGGTAGAAGAACTACTCACATCCTTTACTTACGTAAAAGTAGCAATACCACAGTGTAGAAATAAAATCTGTCACAAGCAAAGTATGTGAATATTTATGTGAATCTTTTATTTTTTATTATTGGGTTAAAAGTATTGGTGCATTGATGTGTACATCATTTTGATGTTGTTGAAAAGGTGGAGCTCATTTTCTTACAAGAGCAATGATAGCAGGCTGATGTTTAGGAAGAATTATATAAACTATTTTCACCATTTTAGTTTAGCATGTTAACATGCTAACATTTGCTAAGTAGCACTAAGCTCAAAGTACAGCTGAGGCTGATGGGAGTGCCATTAGTTTTGAAGGTAATTGATTATAAATTGAAGTATTGCACAAATTGAAATTTCAACCCAGTGGTGACGTAAGATAAAATGTTGAGGGATCATTAGTTATTACAATTGATTCTGAGGAACATGAACTTCTGAACCAAGTTTAATGACATCTATCTAATAGCTGTTGAGAACTAATAGTGGCACTAAAAGGAAAGGTCAGGGTATCACCAAAGTCTTTGGGATTTATCATCTGGGGAACATGAATGACTGTACAAAATTTCTTTGCAAGACATCAGAAATTTGTCTCAACCTGAGTGGTGGATTGACTGACAGACATCCCTACAGTTATACTTCTGGTGTGGCTAAGACTATAAAGACCCATGGATCTTTAGAATAAGTTAACATAAAATTATTCAAATCCAAGCCAGTCATCTCAATGGCAGGTGTGAGAGCTGAATAATATTGAGCTCACTCTCATACAAATCTGCTGATGTCGTCGTAGACCCGTCCCACCTCTCAACTCAGACTATGACATCATGAAGACCTTGACTTCCATTGATGCCTGTCTTTAACAAGAGCTGTAAGGACTTCAGCACTCCTTCACACAGTAAAACACTCTATGCAAAAGTGTCTTAGTGTCATAATACTGTGTACTTTTTTTTATCCAAAAACTAATCCCCAAAATTGGCTAAACAAAGTACACTTGGTGAACATTAGGATTCCTACCTTTGAGTGTTTTCACAGCTCCTTGGTCCCTCTTTCCCCTTGTTGCAGCAAAATCTGGACTCCTGACTACTTTTGTCTCATCCAGTGCCAGGGTAGATTCACAGCAGCATCTCCAAACTGAGCTTCACCTTTCCAGCAGTATCTGTTTTAGGTGATATTTGTCAGTCCATCATCTTAAAGCAGGTGACAGACGAGATAACAGAGGTGCATGTGGTCAATCAGGCTGTCCCACGCCTGGGTCACACGCCTGGAAAACAGGGCCTGAGAGCCTAATATAATAAATCCATTGTGAAATCCACACATAAATATAACGTCATCTCCACTGTGACGAGAGAGTAAAGTGAAACAAAGCTAACATGTCATGCACAAGATGGTGGATTAGGTTTAGGTGTCATCAGGCAACTTTCTAGCAACAATCAACTACAGCTTTTTTGAGACATGAATTTTTTTTTTTTTTGTATATTTTCATTTGTGCTGTCGGATTTTCAGGATGTTAGATGTGGGGGGTGGGTTACTGACCTTGTATCTTCACGCTGGCTGGCACGAACGCACACTCTCTCTCACAAAGCTGTTTCTGTCTGGAACAAAGTCAGTCTATTGTGGACAGGGAGGGCACAGCTTCCAGACACATGGGGGGGATTTAACCCATCACATTCAAGTGACTGGATGGCTTCTCCTTCATTGATAAATCATTTGCCAAGACCAGGGTGGTTCATTTAATGGGTTGAAGTGGAGACATTTTATATGTTCAGTAAACAAAACAGTTTAAATAAAATGACAAGGAAACAAGTCTTCATAAATATAAATTTATTTTAGACATATACTAATTTAATGCCAAAATCATACAACATCATACAAAAACATAATGTGGCATTATATATAACTTATATTGCTGTCAACAACACTGAAAAGTGTTTTAAACAAAGTGCATGAGAGTGCTTATTTCGAGTGCATGTTTGTTCTGTGCATCTATGTATAGAAGTAAAACAATATGTTATATGTACAGTATCAGTCAAAAGTTTGGACAGACTTTCCCATTCACTTGAATGGTATGTGAGACCTGTTGCCAACATTGTATTGATCTGGTACAGAGACACCAGGGAGCGGAAAAAAACAGAAACTTCTTACAATACAATCTTATAATGATCTTGACTAATTTGATGAAGCTCAGAAGATTCAGCAACCGTCTGGCTTCTTTGTACTGTATTCAATTCAAAAATCACTTATAAATGATGATGATTGTTCCACCTCCTCTAAAGTGGAAACAAGGTGCATGGCAATCCAACCATCAGCTGTTGAGACATTTCACATCAGACTGCAAAATTCACTTTCATTGTGGTGCTAAAAGGAAAAATCTGGGGATCACAAGAGCCTTTAGGAATTATCATCTGGGGAACATGATTATCTAAATAACAGTGGTCCATTTGTTGTTATTCAAGATTGATAATCCTTTGAAACAAAGTGGTGGACTAACCAACACACTGACATCGTCATCCATAGAGCAACACTGCTAGCATGGCTAAAAATGATTTCTGAGTCGAGGTCTCAACAGCAAACATATTGTGCATTTCACCAAATTTGTATTTACATACAGGCGTACAACAGCCAAGTTGTTTCTGTTGTTTTGTACACAGCCTGTGTATGTGTGCATCTGTGCATTGAATATGCTTATACCCACTCATACCCATCTCTGCTTCATCTCCCAGGCTCTCTCACTCATCCAGTCTTTAGTTCTGCATGCAGCTGAGCGCTCTGCCCCGAGCACCAAACACAGCCTGGCCAGCTTGGGCCGGTTTCTCTCCAGGTAGGTCTGGGTGTCTCTCTGCAACTGGTCCAGGGGCCCCGGTCGGCTCTCATCCAGGGACACTTCACCACTCAGCATGGGGTTGAAGCGGAAGTAGACGTCTGGAGCAAGCAGGTCATCTAAAAGGGTGTGAACCCCTTCAGTGTCAGTGGCACTGCAGATCAGATTGCTGATTTTCGCCCTCAGGCTAGTGGAGGTGGCAGGACCCCTCTTAGCATTGTCATAGCGACCTGTGCCAAGGGACAACACACACTGGAAGGGCTGATTGGGCCACAACAGACGGCTTTCGTGGACGGCCAAGGCACAGGGGTTGTTGAGGAGAATTCCTCCGTCCTACAAAGAGACAAAGAAATAAATCTACAAGTGAACAGGACAAGTACTTTGTTCAGTAATGATCTACTCTGAATTGTACATGTTAGACAAAACAAAGAGCGCTTTCAACTGACTCTGATTTTCTGATAATGTGTTCTTCCTCTTGGTTTAACTCATTAAAGCTTGAATATAAACAAACAACAAGACTTAGCAGCTTTATTAAGAAGTGTAATATAAAAGCACCTACTGTATGTTTTGATTTCATTTAAGGATTGTATTAAATTTATTAGATGGGTTAGCAAGATGTATTTTATGTATTTTTTTCTTTTTGTGGAAAGCGGGGTAGCCTGTGTTTTTTGAGAGAGCAGGTAAGGGTCTTAGGACTTTTTCCCATCCTAGATTTATGTTTTATTTAATTCTTTCCTTGAGAGATGTATTGTGATTTTTTTCAGTTACATCATAAATATTACTTCTGTGTGCAGTACAGGTTATTAAGGTGTGGTTGGCCATATGCAGAGAACAAGAGGACAACAAAAACATTAAAGTTGTGGTTTGGACACTGTAAAGCTCTGTTAAGCTGGGGCAAGTTGCAGATTCAGGTGAAAATTTGTCTGTAAATTCATCACTACGACTGACCCCTTTCAACATATAAATATATTTTGATTCTTCCACTGAAAACGTTGAATGTAATCTCCTACCTGGTGAATATCACTTTTTAAAGGGAACTCTTGGAAGTATCCTGGAGCAGCTGACGATGCTCTCACTGCCTGCCACATCTGGTAGGCTGAGCCTCCTGCGTAGCGGCTGAGAGAGCCTGGTTTGTGGTTGTAGTTGCGAAAGACAAAGGCCTTAGGACTGGTACCCCAATTTACCACAGCACTTACTGCTGAAACCTGAGCAGATAATAAGAATGCCCTCTCTTAAACCTGTGCCAACTCAAATTTGACTGGTTAAAACCACAATTATTGCTAATTACAGTTCATTGTGCATCATTAATCCAACTTTATTTTTACCAGTGCTATGAGTCTGATGATAATTTTGATCATAAAATCAACTGCTACTGTGATTGCAATATTCTTACCTTGGGACTTGACTCCTCTCTGGCTGTTTTAATAAGCACTCTATTTCCCAGCTTTTCTCTGAATAGGATAAAAGCAGAAAATTCAGCCAGAGCAGATTGTATTGTGGATCGTATTGATGTGTAGAGATTTTTCACTGGAAGCACATGTATAGTGTTGTTAGAATCTATACCGTAATATTGTCTCCCATGTCTCAGTGTTATAGTAGGAGTGACTCCAGCCCATCTTCATGGTGCCAACCAGCGGGTTCTGCCGAAACACTTCAGAGCCAAATCGACGATACATGTCAGCACACTCCTCTAGAGAAAAATGGGCCAGACCCAGCATGAAGGCTAGAACGGCGCCTTTAATAAACACATGTAGAGACAGAAAAGAGAGACACAAAATTATAGTCATACTGGGAAGCATCAAGATGTTGCTGAAAATCCATCATATTGTAATTTTTTGTTGTTCTTTGTCACCTGTGCTCACTCCACAGATGTAGTCAAACAGCTGGTGGATCTTTCTCCCTGTCTCATCTTCCAGTAGCTTTAACACCTGCAGAGGCACCACACCTCTGTAAAAGGCAAAGACAAAATACTAATTATATGAAGAATAATACACACATTGTGATGTGTTTTGGTCATTATATATTTCACTGTAAACAGCACACAGGACAGAGACCATTTTAAACAAGGTTCTGTGTTGAATTGACACAATTAGTTGATACATTTATCAGAAAATTTATTGGGAACTATTGTCATAATCAATTAATCTTAAACTTTATTCTTAAACTGATGTGCACAGTAATACATCAATAATTATAACCTAACAATATATTATAATAAACATTATTCTGATATGGGTCATTCTACATGAGTGCTTTCACCTTTGGTACTTGAAGTATAAGTGCTACAATGTGGTATTGCTACTTTTACTCAGGAATGAGATCTGAGTACTTCTCCCACCATTGTGTTTGAGTAATTTTTCAAGCAAAAATGTCCGATAGGCACTCTTTTCAGCTTTTCGATGTTAGGATTTGCTAGTTTTCTCTATCTTATATGTTAGTAAAATATATATCTTTGGGTTTTGGACTATTGTCCAGATGAAATAAGCAACTTGAAGACGTTCCCATGGGCTTTGTGAACTTGTGATGGACATTTTTTCAGACAAAACATTACATTGATTAATTCAGAAAAGAATTGTTGGATTCATTGATAATGAAAATGGTTGCAAGTTGAAGCTCTAGTTCTGGCAATAGCATGGAAAGAAAACCATTCATTTGATTTTCTTACACTTACCTTGTGCCACCACCATCAATTGAAAGCACTCTAATGCCACAACCTTTGACTGGATCCACGTAGCCAATTAGAGCCAAGGTTTCTCTAACGGCACTCTGAAGCACCTGGTCGTCTCTGTAGTTTCGTCGCTTTCTCAACAATGTGACAGCAATTTTCTCCTGGAAACAGAAAAATCTTTAAGAATTGACTGGGGTAAAACCTGTTTCTTTCAGAAATGTGATTGTTTCACCTCCAACAGACCTGCCACATTACAGCTTTGCAGGAGGGGTAACGGATAAGGTGTTCATTGAGTGCCTCCACACAAGCAATCAGAGCTCCTGGAGATGAAGCAAGTCCCAGACTGCCAATCAATCCACGTGTGATTTCCTCTGCCTGTCTCCGACTCAAGACAAGCTGACAAAATACAACCAGAAATTACTTGCAGAATGAAATTAGGCAAATGAGACATGCCAGGGACATAATATACAACTTTCTCAACTAACAGACAATTTTTTATATTTTAAATTTCTCATATTCTTGATCAATGTGAAGTCACTTCATATGTGACCACAACTCACCTTTTTACTTAATATTGCTGCTGGTGAAGTCATGGCAAGTTTGGGCTTACTAGCCTGGGTCAACGGTCTCAGCTTTAGATAAGCACCCAGCAAGTCAGGGATGGCACTCGTGGGATGGCGAAGGCAGTCCATAAAGGTGACGGTCTTAAGTCTCTCAGAGGTAGCGGATCCAAGGTCCATCTTTATTAGAAGGTTTTCAGTATCCTCATCCTGTCCCCTTTGACCCTTGAAATACTGATTAATGTGACTTGCCATTTGGAAATGGCTCTCCCCAAAGCTAGTTGTAATATGGCTGCTGTGGAAAAGGCCTTCACTTTCAGGAACGATAGGTGCCTCTTGCTTCAGCTGTGAAGTAGCACCTTGAGTTTGTGAGGCAGATTTTGTTGAGCAGTTTTTGCAAGTGCTATTTTTTTCCACAAGAAGGTGCTCTCTCCTGTTCTGAACTTCATCAGTAACCTTGGCACCAAAGTATTTATTGATGTGTCTTGCAAAGTGAAGGTAGAGATTGTTAGATTCCACTGTTGCCTGTTCAGCACTGGGTTTTATTAAGGGCATTTCAGCTTCTTTAGAGGTCAGAATACAAGTGTTTTGCATTTTTCTCCTTTGCTGTCTCCTGTGTGTCCCTCTGGTGGAAGACATGGTTTCCACATTCTCCTGCAATTCAACTTTTGCAAAACCTCGGGAAAAGACTGAGTTAATGTGATTAGCAACGTAACTGTAGCTCTCACCAAATCTTGTTGCCAAAGAGCTGATGTGAAATAATTGCAGTCCAGACATTTCCTGGGTTGACGGACTTGTTCCTGAGCCCTGCTGTTTGTCTTTGGACTTATAGACCTGCATTGTGTCTTTGCCCTCAGATACATTTCGTTCTCTGGTTGCTCGTTGACTTTGACTACGTCTCTGTGACCTGCCGAGATATTCTGGAGTTGCGACAATGAAACTGGCATTTTCAGTTAGAGGTACAACATCCTTCCTCTTGAAATAAATGTTTATGTGTCTGGACAGTCTATTAAATGGCTGACCAAGACATTCACGCAGTGAATTCGAATGAAAACTGTTCTGAGCCTCCTCAATGACCCCAATGGCTTTGAATACATCCCTATTAGAGGATGAGTAAAAACGCACAATCTGAAGATGATTCACCTCTTGGCTTAAATTTCTGAGGACGTGGTAAGAGGTAGAGCCTGTATCACTGTGTTTTGAACTTTTAAAATTGTCTTTTCTTGTAAATCTGGAAAGCTGAGGAGGTGACAGCACTGAATATCTGGGGACATCCGAGCAGAGCGGCGCTTTGGCTAGATGTGGATGCCTTCTGATAAGGCTCATAAGGTACCTAATTTTGCAGTATGATCTCAAAGTCCTGTTCACAGAACACATGTTGGTGCTGAGGTAGCGACCCATGTTAGACCTGATGTGGTGAGCAGCAATCAATCAAAGTCCAAATATCACTCTTGAGCCTGCATTGATTTATGCCACAGGAGCATATTCAACGAGAATCTAGGAAAAAAACAAACAACAAAAAATCAAATACATTAAAGCATTAGTCTACAGCCATGATAACAGCTCTGGGAGGCTGTGCTTGGAGCTAAATGCAAACATGCTCACAATGACAATACAGATGTTTATGAGGAATAATGTAAACCATCTTAGCATTAGCATGATTACATTTGCTAAGATAAACAAGGTACAGCTGAGGTTCATGGGAACGTCTCTGTATTGGAAAATTTGACCTGATGATGGTGATAGATAAAAGGTCAGGGGTTCAAAGTTATTACAGTTATTAGTATAGGCAAAATGAAAATCTGTGCAAAATCTTTTGCCTATCCACCAAAAAGATTTTGACATGTTTCATAAATAAGTTAAAAAGTTGAAAGAAAAAAATGGCCATGATGCTAGAGAAAAAGTCAGAGGATCATCAAATTCATTAAAATTTATCCTCTAGGGACCTTAACCATATGGAGCAAATTTCACGACAAACCATCCAATAGTTGTCAAGATATTTCACTCTAAACAACAAATGTCAACCTCATGGTGGCCAAAAAGGTCTGTCACAAATGTCTAATGTTTTTATGAAAAAACACACACTAGATAACCAAGTTATATAAACTTAAATATATTAATTTCCACAAAACAAGGGTTTAACAAATTAATTACCCTGCAAAACAGTAAGCACAAAGTTCAGAGAAAAAACAAAAGTATTGAAGCATGAGGGAAAGTTGCCACATCAATATCTTCACTGCATGTGAGTTCAGGGCAGAGGCACATGCTGACTTCTATAAACAAATCACTCTGAAGGGAGAGTGCATACTTTCACGGTGAGCTGATCAGACTGTACAAACATCATGTGCCACAACAACCACAAATATTGTGTCCTGGTACTGTGTACCCTCAGGAATGTAACATGAAACCTCAGGGCAAATAACAATCTACACGGCCTGTAATAAAGTCTCTGCCTTCTGTCAATAGATATCTGCAATAGGATAAAAATGTAAGAATATACATAAATGAGTTGTGCTCATATCCCAAACACATATGTTTTTACTATATTCCTTTTTAAAATAAGGTACATCTATAAACACTGACCTATGCACACAAGCACTGTTTCTTTAATGCCTTCACAGAGAGAAAAGCAAACACCTTAGGTGTGCAATAGTCAAACATCTACTATGGTTGTTTTCTACTTCAGTATGGGAAGGTCATGAACTAAAGTAGCTTACAGCTCCTCTAACCTTGACAGAAAGTATCTGATAAAAGCACACACTGAAGATTTACCCGAAACAGCACCTGGTTCTTCTTTCTTTACACTTCCTCTTCAACCAATTTTCTGTCCTTTGTAATAAAGGTAGTACATCACTTCTGACGGACAGTCAAAAACACTATTTCTACTATGTTTTGACACCTAATTCAATCCTTCTGTCGTGCAGAGCTCTAATCTTATTGGTTGAGCTGAGCTAGAGGGGTGGGCCAGCTCGACCAATGTTCAGGAAAACCACACAAGCTTAGGGGTCATGTGTTGTCACTGCTGACTGCCAAGCACAGGTCTAAAATTAGGGAGGGAGAGATAACTTAAGGGTCTCAGTAAGGCGATGTTAGCTGCTTCTTACATGACAGCAAATCACATTCCCACACACAGACAACACCTCCCTCCAATACAAACAGGTCTGTGACGCACTTCAATTCTTAGAAACTGTGCACAGGCCTCATGGTAAACATGATACAAGACTGAAGTGGTATATGGATATTATAAAATTCAGTAATGCTTGACTGTATGTTATTGATACCTGCAATTAAATAATCACCCAGTAATTTGCAGGCTGTAATTTAAAGACTCACTTACGATACATTTTAGTCATTTACGATTGCTGTTGTAGAAAAGAAAAACAAAATATAAAAAATATGTAAATCAGCCTGAAAAGTGTCTGCCTTGAATCACAGTGTGTTTTGTAAACATTAGTGTCATATAGCCACAACTCATAACCTTTCACAAGCACACACTGTTCTGCACCGCAGTGTATTGTTGATGAAACAAGCTCACACCAGGAGGCTGAGGCTTGAGTGTCGGACTCTGTCCACCCAGCTCACAGAAATTACTTACGAGAAGTGATTCAGATTAAAAATATCATGCTAATTCAGTCAGTTCAGGTTTTTGAGTTTCCTTTATAGTCCAAATGACTTAATGATTTCACTCAGATACTATAAGTAAGAATCTACTGAACTTTCCACTCACATTCAGAGTTGATATAATTTTAGACCTACAGTGACATCTAGTGGCAGATTCCTGATAGTTTTATCCAAATAAACCTGAATGAACTTCATTATGACATACTGTGTATCACAGGAAATTGACTGTACTTTGCTTCAGAGAGTTTTAGTCTCATCTCTGTATATTTGCCATAGAGTACATCATGAAAGGCTCTTTCTCCACGCTGTTATGTTTATTATGGTTCAATTTTTCTTTTTCTATTTTCTGTTGTTCTGTTTTATGAAATCAAACTCTTTTTGATACATTTCTTTGAATTTTTAATATGGAGCTTAACATTATGAATCAATCTTTAATATTCAGGAAATTGCAGAAACTTGTTTTTACAGTGTTTTTGCTTATATTTTGCAACCATCTATTACTGTCATCATTTTCATTTGTGTATCACTCTCCGAAGATGTTGGTTTGTTTTAACTGAACTGACTGAAGAATATCAAGTGAGACTAACAATCTTACAAGCAAAGACATTCTGCACTAAATAATATCTTCACAGCAAACACATTTAATCCAGCAGCCAATATTTACTTTCAGCAGAAAAACAGTAACAAACTCTTCCAGAAAGGTTCATGATAAACCAAAGGCTAAAGGGGACTAACCATGCAGTATTTATCCAGTTCTTCTTCACAATTAATTAGACATACTTTCTTCTTTCTGTAGTCAAGAGTCAATGTCATTTCTTTTCACAGCGTCCTGTGGTGCACACCTCCGTACGTCCGGTCCACTTTAAACGATTCCTTGCAAAGATGGCATACGATTGGTCCATAAATGGCCTCACAGGTGACCACGTCATGAAGCGCCCCAACCAACCAAGACCCACCGCACCGTACATGACTGCAAATGCTGGGATCCCACGGTGAACCTGCCAGTACACAGACATTTAGCCACCTAGCATAATATTAAATTTAGACTAATCTGAAAAAAGTCTTCCAAAATGGCAATTTGGCATACAGAATATTACAGTCTTAGTAAAGTCAGTGGAACGGGAACTTACCTCATCTTTCTCATCAATCACATGCATTTCCTCCATGGCCATCTCATAGCTGATGTCCTTAAATTTCCCCCCATCATAGCCTGGCCGGGAGATATCAACGAAATCCACTTTCCCTGGCTGGTTTCTCTGCAGAAACTGGAGGAACCGGATCTCTGTCACACATATGGGACAAAGCCCATCATACAGCACCTGAAACAAGAGCAGGGAACAGATGGTCACAACACTGGTGTCTTCAATTTTCTGTTTCGACCAAATAGTAAGAGTACTCCTTAGGCAGAATGGGCCATGTCAGCTGGTTGAGGTGGCACTATTTCCACAGCTTTGTAAAGTGTTGGGTAGTTTAATCAATAGTAGTTCATCATAGTTTATAATCAGTTTAGATTTCATATGTAAAATATTAATTTGAAAAGTAACCAGTATGTATAGATGTCAAATAAATGTGTTGAATTGCATTGAATGTATTGAAGTACAATTTTTCTCTCTGAAATGTGGTGGAGTCAAAGTATAAAGCCGCATAAAATGAAAATACCCAACAAAGTACAAGTGTCTCCAAACTGTACTTAAGTACTAGAGTAAATGTATTACTACTACTACTACTGTAAACAACAAGTCTTCACTAATACAAGATCTGTGTTTTTCAAGTTTGTAATACCACCATTTCCTGAAACTGCAGTTCAATGGCAGAATGTATATATATATATATATATATATATATACATCAGTATATATATATACATCAGTCTTAAATGTGCCATTTTGCATAATGACCACTTTTATTTTTTATACTTTAGGCAGTTTTTTTGACATTGTTTGTGTGTATACTGAAAACTGATGAAGGTTAGCAGAAACACTGAGGGAACTCACCTTGACAGCAGCAGACTCAGAGCTGAATGTCCGATGCTGATGTCTGCAGAGTTGAGGTGTCACTCTTACAGATGCCACTGAATTTACACCAGTGCTCAATCTGGCCAAACATATTCTGACTCTGGAAAACATCTCGACATACAATGAATCCACCTAGCTATAGAGGCTACACGTTGCTAAGCTATTGTAGCATCTGACTTTGGCGTAGCAAACACTGGTGTTAGCTAACGTAACCAGCCACCATTCATGTGTTACCCAAGCGGTTGAGTAACACAGAGTTCGCCCTCTGATGCCGTTTATCACAAACGATCGACAGAGACCTCTCACGTTGCAGCAGATATAATCCTCATATTCAGCATTTTAGTAACATAAAGATAATTTAATTCAAGCTGTACATTTACAATTACAGCGGCTAGACTGCAGCTACGCGTGACTGAAAAAGGCGTGGTGACTGGTGCGAGAGGTCTCACTCCGCTACTTTTTCGAAGTCAAATGTTAGAGGAACTACGCTGTAGTCCAACCCCATTTTTATAAAAAGATAACCTGTCGGATAATCATGTGATACCGATGCTTTCTGTCCATTTTGGGGAGTTTATTAGCTTGTAACCAGATATATATATATATATCTATATATATATAGATATATATATATAGATATATATATATACATATATATATATATATATAATATATATATATATATATATATATATTATATATATATATATATATATATACATATATATATATATCATAAACCTGTGTCTAATATTTTATTTTTGTCAAATATGGATACATTTCTGGGGATCAAACAGTTGCTGAAACCATCTGAAAATCTTAGAGGAGCAGAGGGTTTTGTTGCTTATAATATAGCTTATTATATATATTTTTTTAGCGTAAATGTTTAATTTGAAAAATAGCAAGTGACTACAGTTGTCTGAGAAACACAGTGGAATAAAAAGTACAATATTTCCCTCAGAAATAGTGGAGGAGAATTAAAATGCAGATGCTCATGTAGGCTAAAGTACAAGTACACCAAAACTGCAAGTATGGTAATTGAGTAAATGTGCTTTACACTAAAAGTTGTCTGCTCATATTCATATTCAAGATAAATGGAATCTACTATAACAGCCAATTAACAACTATTTGAACTTACTTTTTTAATGAAGATTTCATTAAGATAAAATACAGCTTATTTTGTTTGCATTTAATAACCACAGGTCCCACAAGGCTTTGATGGCAAATCTGTGGCTAGGACTCAAGGCACATGCTGTTGTTGAATACTAACAAAATTATTTCCATCTTAAAATGATGTAAGGTGGTACTAGCCAGATCAGGTGTAGGTACTCATTTAGACTATGCACAGAAAACCCCAGTATAAACTTTAAAGATTATCAGAGGAGCAAATAGCATATAAAAAGTGACAGGTTTCACAACACATGTCCTGTCTGATACATAAAATACATGCTGTGATTAACAATTATCGTCATTACTGATAAATCCACAAATTATTTATCAGTTAATTAAGTGTTTTGTTAATAAGATGTATAAATATAGTGAAAAAGGTCAGTCACAATTTCCTAAAAGACATGGCTTCATTTTTATTTATCATATTTACCAATACATTTTCTAATAATCAACTAATCAATTAATAGAAAAATCGTGTTAGCTCTACTGATAATGCAAATTGTTTCAACATTTTTGTAAAAAAAAATTGATGAGTCGGAACTACCCAGGACAGTTGTGCATCTCATATTTCTCAGAATATGGACAGAAATTTAAGGATGCACTGCACAATGCAACTTTTTCTCCTCCAATACCAATTCTGATACCTAAACTCTGGATATCTGTTAGTACTGAGTACCAATCCAATTTCAAATCTGTCTTCTTCACTGCATGGAATCACTTTTATATAGTAGCACAAGGATAGGGATTGTTGTGGCACTAAAAACTGAGTTTGTGGTATCAGGCAAAGTGGGAAACTGTCCAGGGCCCCCAGGTCATTCCAGTCTATATAATAATATATAATTAAGTACAATCTCAACTATTACTGGTTCTTCATCTTTTATCCCTTTATCTTGTAGCCCCAGTTTTGAGACCTGGCTTGTTTACTTTATCCTGTTGTCATTTGTTGTTATATCAAACTGCTTCCATTTTTCCTGTGTCCAGTAATTAATACAAAGAAAACCTCAAGCAGGGTTTTTTTTTTCATAATAGGAGGAAGGAAGGCTGCAACTAACAATTATTTTCAGTACCACTATATCTGACAATCATTTTGTTTGATAATTCATCCATTGTTCAGTCAAAATAATGTCAGAAAAGAGTGAAAAATGTCCATCATCATTCTCTGTAGCTCAAGTTCACTTATTCAAATGGCTTTTGTTGAGTTTATTGTGGTAAAAAAGTATGGAAATAGCAAATAGTCATATTTGAGAAGCTGGTACCAGAGAATGTTTGGCAATTTTGCTCAAAAAATGATCATAATTGTTGCCATTTCCGCTCTATAGCACTGGTTGGTTTCTGGCTACTTGGGGAAATAATGAAACTGCTGTATACAGTCAGCATGGGGCTGAACTGTTGGCATTGTTCCTGACTGAATCAATGTAACTAATAGTAGAGACTATATATCATATTTTCTAATGGCATTGGTGAAGAAACTGAATTTATAAATGTGATTGGTTATATCAAGGCAGATAAACTATGCGCTTTATCAGGTTTGTAGGTGATACCAATTTGATGTATTGAATTCTCATTGAAATTTTATTCTTAATGAAACTGTCAACTCTCAGAGATTGTACCCTGATAGCTATTCCTTCAACAGCTGGTTGACCATCAGACTATTGCTGCTGATACTGCAAATCAATCACCTTAATTTGTGAGGTATTTAATTCACTAGAATTAAAAACAGGTATCTCCACCTGGCTGTTTTATCATTCATTTATCATTCATTATCATCACAGGATATACCACAATACAACATTTTTGGCATTTTGCCCAAGCCCATCCGCAGTACTTGCACACACAAGCAGACACACACCATACACCGAGGTCACTGTCTCTAGCCAGGCTATTGGTGGTTTTTTGTGTCTGTGTGGTCACTTGTATTTATCATGCAAGCACACGTGATGAGATCAAAGGCCTTACAGCAGGGTCTCTGTGAGGGAGACAGCCAAAGCCTGGCACAGCAGCAGAGTTCATAGTCTGGTCAATACGTTTTCAAGGATTGTGCAGAGGTGAGCTCTTGTGCTATGCAGACTGTATATATTTTGAAAATGTGCAGTTGTTTATACTCTGTTCACTTCTTTTACCTGTTCCCACTACCCAGCTGGTGAATCAATCATGCCCCCTGCAGCACCAACCAATCTAGGCTACACCCCACCAGATGGAGGCTGGGGCTGGGCTGTCGTCTTTGCTGCTTTCATCTCCATAGGATTCTCCTATGCCTTTCCCAAGTCCCTCACCATCTACTTTAAGGAGATTCAGGAATATTTTTCAGTTTCCTACAGTGAGATTGCTTGGGTGTCCTCAGTCATGCTGGCGTCTATGTATGCAGGAGGTCGGTGGCATCAAATTTGACAAAGTCATTTAAAAGAAAAAGAAGTTGCACATTCTCACATAACATATGCAATGAACAGTTTGACTAACTTTTTGTCCTTTATTTAACCAACCGTTTGCAAAATACCCAAAACATGAGTTGTTTCTTTCCTTTGTGCAGGACCTGTGAGCAGTATACTAGTCAACCGCTATGGCAGCAGACCTGTGGTTTTGGTCGGTGGGCTGATGGTTAGTGCTGCCATGGTGCTCGCTTCTTTTGGCACTACAATCATGCATCTGTATCTTTGTGTTGGAGTAATTGGAGGTAAAACATTTTTTCTTTTTTCATTAATAATCATATATGATGTTACTTGTCAGCGATTCAGTAAAATATCCCTGAAATGTATTCACTTTCATAATAATGAGTAATTCTACTACTGAGGCGGCTGCTGTTCTCTGTAATGTTTGCTTTACGTTGCCCTGGTTGTGACTGGCTGACACAGGACGATGCAATGGTTGTGGCGTAACTCACATTCATGAGGACTTTCAGGGCCAGTCCACTAGGATTGTTTGTGTCTCTGTGTGGGGTTAATGTTGGCCATTCTTTGCAATGTGTCAATATTTGTAATAAATTTGTCATTTGTATTCGTAATTTGCAATGAAATTTCCATGTCCAGTCAAAATGGTGCTATTATTAGACTTGGGTCAGACCTCAGTTTTTGAAAATGTCGTGCTAAAGCAAATGCATTTAGAAAATGCACATGTGCTCCAGACCACATGTTACTACACGTTACTAACAGTGAGCAAACAAACCTCTCAGACTTTAAACTTAACCTTTAATCTAGTAGAGGTGCACTAGGGCACAAAAAGGAATGCTACAAGGAAATAATTGCGGGACTTTTCTCTTGAAATAAAACATACTGGACCACTAAGGATATAAAATAAAATATGTCAGAAATGATAACCAGGGCTGTGTTATTTTCATTAGATTAGTAGATTATTTCCTTAATTAATCATTCATTTGTTTTATGAAATGTCTTTTTGTAATGAAAAAGTTCAGACACAATTTCCTAAAGGCAAGGTAACATCTTCGAATTCCTTCTTTTATCTGACCAACAGTCCAAAACCAAATGATATTCAGTTTATTATCACAAATGACAAGAAGCAAAGGCCCATAACTGAGAAACAGAAAATGTTTCTTTGAAGATGACTATTGATTATCAAAATATTTACAGTTACATTTTCTAAAATTAACACATTGTATCAACTCTAATAAAAGTACAAATTGTTTGAATTTACTCATAGCCTATAATTTGTAGTTTTGTTCCAGCGTCAGACTAATTCATAATCTAAATTCTATTCATATTAGCTCCTCTAACAGTGCATCTATAACAAACTCTAATATAACATATTGCAGGTAAAATTGAATTAAAAAAATTGAATTTCTATAGCAATGTGGGCAAGAAGGTTTTATGGGAGAATAAAAAGAATACTGCTCTCTTGATGGTGTACTTTATGATGCAGTTTGTAGTTCAAAACAAAACCTGAATTCCTCGTCAGTCAACGTGTGACACTGAAAATCTTTTTGCTTAATCTGTTGCTGATGAAGATGGGAAGTCAAGTATCTACATGCGTTCCTCACAGGCAATAAATTTTGATTCTGTTATTTAATTTTGTAAATGATTTTACCATCTCAGTGTAAATTGGTATTAATCTTGACAAGAGAGCAGCATGACAAGTTTTTTATTCTCATTTCACTGTATGTTCACCCAAGCATTATCAATTTTTTATAATGTTAAATTAACCATATCATTTTTTCACCAGGGTTCGGCCTCGCCTTCAACCTGCAGCCAGCCCTGACGATCATAGGTACCTACTTCCAGGTCAAAAGGCCGCTGGCGAATGGGCTCGCGATGACAGGAAGTCCGGTTGTTCTGTCCACTCTGGCTCCTCTTAATCAGTTTCTGTTTGATTGTTTTGGCTGGAGAGGGAGCTTCCTCATCCTGGGATCCATTGTTTTGAACTGCTGTGTGGCTGGTGCTCTGATGAGACCAGTCAACAAAAGTGTCCAACCCAAACCAAAGACTGAACCACCCCTGTGTAACGGGGCAGCTGCTGAGGAAGGTGCTACTGCGGACACCAGTGCACAGTCGGCTAACCTCCTAACTGAAGAAAACCAAAGTGAGAAGAGTAGGAGTCAGGGCCACGTGCGCAAATTCATAGATCTGTCACTTTTCAGACACCGGGGTTTCCTCATTTATCTCACTGGTAATGTGGTCATGTTTTTTGGCTTTTTCGCACCTGTGGTTTTTTTGGCACCATATGCCAAACATCAAGGGATTGATGAATATTCAGCAGCTTTCTTGCTTTCTATTTTTGCACTGGTAGACATGTTTATCAGACCAGCAACTGGTCTCATTGGCAACACCAAGTGGATTAGGCCAAGAATCCAATATTTCTTCAGTTTTGCTGTTTCGTATAATGGTATATGTCACCTTTTGTGCCCACTGGCATCTGGATATATGGGGCTGGTCGTTTATGCGGTCTTCTTTGGTTTGGCTTTTGGGATGGTTTCTGCCCTGCTTTTTGAAGTTCTGATGGACCTTGTTGGAGCTCATCGCTTCTCCAGTGCAGTTGGACTCGTCACCATTGTCGAGTGTGGACCAGTGCTTCTTGGACCTCCAATTTCAGGTTTTCAAATTCACAGCCACATGGAAGCATTTACATACAGTATAAAAAAAATTGAGGACTTTGTAAAATGGTGACCAATGAAGTGTGTATCTTCTCTTTCAGGAGCCTTGGTTGATATTTTCGGGGACTACAAATACATGTACTATGCATGTGGTGTGTTTATGCTGGTGCCTGGCATATTTTTCTTTATCATGCATTACTACAATTACAAGAGACTGGACGAGGAGCAGAGGCAGGCTGTGGCTGTGGAGATGAGGACTTCTGAAGAGGCAGTAGAACTTAAAATGAGCCAGGACGATAAAACAGCACATGAAACAGATGGATGAACTTGCTGACTATGAATCTATTTTAGTGAGTGTAGGAAGATGACACTGCACAGGTTCGACTGCAGGACATAGTGTATACGGGCTATTACTGATAAAAATGATTTTCTACTTTGGATGAGGTTACTGGACTCTTTGGACCTTTGCTGCATATCTGCAGATTAAAATTTGGTATTTTAATGGTTATTTTATGTATATTATTATTATCATTATCAAATTATGTGACAACTGTAACTCTAATGGCCTTTGTTCATCAATCATCCAAAACCTGCCCTTGTTCCTTCCAGTACAATTATAATAATGGTTATATAAACTAATATGGTTCCGCTTTGTTTATAATAAAAAGTAATTTTCCTGAGGGACTGATATAAAATAATGAGTCAAAATTCAGAACACACAGTCATACCACTTATGCTTAATATCATCTTTGTACCACTAGATGTCACTGGTCGCTATCATGTGAGAACTGGCTCAAATGCAACACATCTCTCCTATTAAACTGCAATTAAACTAAAGCCATTGTCACTGAGGGTTTAGTTCTTTACAGCATTTTTCCCTGAACCTCCCAGAAATTCTGAATAGGTCAACAGGGGCACAGTAATTGAAAATGAGAAAATTAAATGTTGGGAGTAAAGACAACAGACTTTCTCTCTTCAAAGACCTTCCCCCGGAATCCTGTTGCCCAAAAATTCAAATCCCACTTTATTCATTCCTTAAGTTTTATTTTACAGTAAAATACATTTTCAGTGTCATGGGGATCTGTAAAAGCTGTTTCATTGCGGCACCGCTTTAGTACAGTCATAAAAATTCAGTATGAAGTTATGAAAATGTTTTAGAATTGAACTTTTAAATAAGTGTGGGGACCCTGTGTGTATTTAATAATAAGACTGCATTTGCATATGTGGCTGAAGAACTGAAATACTTTTCTTAGTCTCACTGGCACAAAAAGTGTCAGTGTATATAACACCGACACTTTTACTATAGCTGCAGGCCAGGCCACCAAATATGACAGTATTCTAAAGTGCTGTTTTTAGTTGTTTGTGTATTTTTAATTGACACGGTATTAGCTTATACATATTTCTATGTGTGTTTTCAAGAACTGAATAATACATGATCAAAGATTCTGACTCATTGAGCTGGCCTCAAAGAAAATACCTGACAGCAGATAAAATGAGTGATCTCATACCAGGTCGCATTATCCCACCTCAGGTCAAACTTCATTTTCCAGCATACTGCATGACTACAGCCCCATAGCGCCAGGCCTTGGGCACCTGCAATACAAGATACATTGGTGAGCCATTCAAGAAGAGAACAATGCCATTATTACAAATGTATGTTTAAATGATCCTTTCTTATCATGTCCCTGCAAGGTGCATATTGACTCCTTTTTTTCAGATGGGCGAAAATTGCTTATGTGAGTGAATCAATACATTTATTTATAACCTTAGATAACATTATGTGAAAATCAGATAAACAGTGTCTATGGCTTACGGCTGGCCGGTTTTCTCTTTGAATCTCGGTTTATCTTCAATCAACCAAAAATCACTGGGTCAAAATGTAACCCAGTTTGATTCAATATAGTGCCAACACAATACTGGGTTAACTTTACCCAATAAGTGGTTTTGACCCATATTTGTTTTATTTACCCAAACTAAAATATGTTTTTTGACCCAATGTTAGAAACAACAACTCAAGTTTTACCTTATAAATGTCACAATTTTATTTTTAACTGTACAAAACAATGTGCATATGTAATAATGGAGGAAGCATGCACATTGTTTACTTAAGTAAAAGTACCAGTATCATATTCTAAAAATATTCAGTTACAAGTAAAAGTCCTGCTCATCAAAAGTACTCATTACAGAGAAATGGCCAGTGTATGTTTCCTATTATACAGTATATCATTAGATTATTGTTACTTGTGCATTAATGTGTAAGTAGAATTTTACTCTTGTTTAAGGTGGAACAATTTTTTTTACTATTTTTCATACAAAGCCACAACTAATGATTATTTTCATTATGCAAAAATCGTTATTTTCTTGATCAATTTATTTATTGTCAGGTTTGTAAAATGTAAGACAATAATGATAAATGCTCAGAGAAAGAAAAATCATCATGCTTGAAAGGTTAAAAACTATGAAATGATTCATTTCATTTTCGCATGAAAAATTACTTAAATGATTATCCAGTGTTAAAAACAGTTGCTCGGGAATTTTTGATAATTGACTAATCAACTAAAAGCATAATGACTAATTGTTTAAGCTCAAAGCTTATCTAATAGTTTTTACATTGCATCATTGTTTTAAAGTTGTTCATATATTTGTATATGTTTGTAAAGTCTTGATTTATAATGTTATATAAATTATTATTTAATCTATCTGTTAGATAAATGAAGTGTAGTAATAAGTTGGCTACAATATTTCCCTTTAAACAGAGGGGAGTATATACATATACAACTTTATATCAAATATCATAATGTGTGAATACAATGGTAAAGTACAGATACTACATATTAGTACTTTAGTGTAGTACGTGAGTAAACGTACACAGTTAATTTCCACCACTGTGCGTATGACATTCAAACTGTAAAGGATACATTTATTATTAACAAGCAGAAACAAACAGTGACATGTAAGTTTGCAGCCAAACCATAGCTTGGGTAAATAACCCGGTAGTACGCAAACTGGGTCCGTTTTGACTGAGTGGTTTTTAGTGTGTAGAGCGTTGCATGAATACATTATTTAAAGCTGTCCCATGTAGATATGTGACAGATATTGCAACGGAATAGGTAGGTTTATGAGTGGACACAAAGTGAGAGAGTGAGGACTTCCAATTAGTGGCAGCTCCCATAAGCTCTGTATCATCTCCTCGCTGAACAGCTTGAGCATAATCACTGTGATGAACTGTGACTGATGTCAGTAAATCTGGCTTTAATTGGGACCAAGAAGATTGAATCCAGGCAGCACTGCGTCCAATCCCTGTGTGGACTGCTACCGAGCTGAGACGTGATGTTTTAACCATGCTGCTGGTCTGAGCAGTTGCATCCCAAATTCTGTTTTAGCCACACGGTTGGGATGTCTGCAAAGAAGGAAGTGATACTATCTATTTAATCCAACATGTTTGTTAATAATCTCTGCTAATCTTCTTTAGCCACAGCAGCAGAACTAATCTGTCTTCACAATGTTTACACTCGGAGGGAGGGCAATGTCATGTGAATACCAGGGACTTAAGAGTTCATTCATCAGCCCTGTGGACGACGGAGCTATTAATGACACATCACTGGTCTAAAATAAACATCGATAGCCAGTGCAGTCAACATGGATACACAGGGCATGTTGACATGTTCTAGCACAGACAGAGGAGCAATTGCCATGTCTTTCTATCCAAGGAGCTCTCAAGGACTCAATCACACCTTCCAGAGACTAGAGACACCGTGTCCTGCAGTGTGTCTTAACTGACTGTCGTCCCCGATGAAATACAAGATTTACTGAGATCATTAGGTGAAAACAAGGCCCAGAGTAACCTACTCTCACAATCAATAATCTTCGCAAAAACAGCTACCATAGCATCGATCATGCTCACCTTGATATTTATTTAGAGTAAAATCATCTGTATTTCAAATACATTTTTGAAAAGAGATTTTTCTCCAAGCATTCAACATCTGAAAGTGAAGAGGGAAGAACAGAAGAAGTCTAGCTTTGGCTTCAGCCTCCAAGATCCCTAGAGGGCAGCCTGGATCAGATGAAGGATATCCGTTCAACAAAATACTCAGATAGCTGGTTATCAATGCTTTTTTTGAAGGGGACATGTCAACAGACATAAGTACAGTAAGCTGTGAAGTGCAGTGGTACTGAGCTCACTGTAGGTACAACTCTGGGGTATTTATGTTTTACTTTAATATTTCTATTTGCTGCTTCTTTACGTTTCTACATCTAAAATGTTGTACTTTTAACTTCACTTCAGCTGTAATCAGTAGTTGTTCCAATAATAATGATAATCTAACAATATACAGGTTATTACACTCATAACAGCCAATCAGCATAATCAATACTTTTGATACTTGTAGTAAATCTTGCTGAAAATGCTTCTGCACTTTTACTCTAATAACTGAGTGTTTTCATCATATAGCCTATTAATAAATGTAGTTTTGTTACTTTTGCTCAAACCTGCAATTCTATTTTATTTTTTTTATTTTCAGCAGACACAAGCTGTGAGCACAACATTGACATATCATCACCTTTGATTGCTGATATGGCGAATGTGTTAGCAGAGAGTTGCTTAATTACACATCCAGCAGTTATGGAGCAACATTGTCATGTTTGTGTCCACCTAATCACTTTTGGATGTTTATGTCTTTCCAAGACAGTCTTGGTATTACAGACACTTGACCAGACAAACTGAGCTGCTGCTGCTGCTGCTGCTGCTGCTCCTGGACATCCAGGCTTCCTTGTGGAATACAAATGGGATAAAACTGAGCCCTTATGAAGACGGTCATTTTTTTGAACTCAGACAAAAGAGGAACTTAAACCCATAAACTACTCAATCATGACTAATGCTTGTAAAAGAAATCGAGTCGCAAAGCAAAAGGACTTAATGAGATTATGTTACCCATAATTAACAATCTGTGAAACACATTTCCCAAAACCAGGAACAGTATGGCTTTTTTGTCCGCCGTCGAGCCTAAGAATGTGTGAATTATCATCCAAACACACATTTACCCCACTTTTCAGACTTGACAATACAGAGCCCCTGACCAATATCCTTAATCTGCCACTCAAAATACATTTAGCCTTTGTGAGAACAAATGTGCAGCGCCGAAACACTGGTTGTGGAGACTCTCTGCTGCCTATTAGAACCATTGTTCCTCTTTATCTGGTGAACACAGACAACCACCAAAGCTCGCATGTCTGGGGACGGTGCTGCTGTTGTGTGCATATTACAAGAAGAATACAAGGATTGTCCTGTGGATTATAATCTATCTTTTGAATACCACACTGAATTACACTGCAACATAAACAAATTTGATTGAAGAGCTGAAGAAAGAACGGATGACATACACTACCCACAAGCACTGTAGCATCTACACATTGTGCACACATGCAGTCAGATGTCATCTGTGGCATGTGGATAATAAAAAATAAGTGGTCTTTGTTATCAGTCTATCAGGGCAGCACACTTGAGTGACCAATTCGACCTGAGAGATAACATTGTAAGATTTCATTTAAATCCTCAGTCTTGATTTGGAAAATTGTGTTGAATCTAAGATAGTTCCCAATACTCATCTGCAGACGCCTGAGATAGGCATTCCAGCGTCACGTCCTCAGGGATCGACACCCAGGCCTCGGCTGAGACTGAGAGCATGACAGAGAGACTGGGCATGGAAAAGGGAGAGAAGCAGAAATAATTATAAGAGCAACTGAGGCGTATCGGCTTGTCCTTGGCTCAAAATGAAAAGCAGGATGAGACATGATGGCACAAATCAACTGCAAGCCCATATACAGTACCTGATTCACTCATAACATCTGTGTAATTACACATCAGGAACCTTGTAATACTGGGATTCTGTTACCAAATTGTGTCATCTTCACATTTCTGGCCAGGACCCAGAATAATTAAGTGTATCATTACCCTGAGCTGAAATTGTCGATGAGGAGGGAGCAGTGATGATGGAAGCCCTCTCTGGGAATGTGGGAGGCATTAATGACTAACTTATTTTGATACACAGAATCCCGCTATGTTGTTTTAAAGATGCTTGTCTGCCCTGCAAAAGTTTTGAGTGCACCGGCCTTTTGTAATCACGAATGAGCGCCGCGGTGGCTTAAGTGAATCAGTGTCCTCAGAGGTTCTTTGTGTTTCAAGGGCAGTCTCTCCTGAGTCTCAGGCTGACATGATGAGGTTGTTGACTGTCACAGCTGCCACGCTAAGCCCGCCAAAGGTGTGTGATTAAATTCCCATTCTTTTCCTAAAGAGAAGTGGAGCCATTTAGAAACCTATAAACCATATGGACAAGTCAATGAAGTGTCTTTAAATTAGACCGTATAGGTTTACTCAGGGGGAAATGGCAATAGAAACTGGATGCCTTTGTGTGCAGCACACAGTATGTATGAACACAAAGGAGGTTTTTCTTTTAGATTTCATGTAGTTGAGCAACAGTTTTACAGGGGTTGTCGGTAGCAACACTCAAAACCTAATTTTCTGGTTTTTAGGTTTTAGAAGTACTATTACATAATTTTGAAAAATAGTTTTCATTGATGAAGAAAATTAAATGATTCAAATGAACCCCCTTGTAAAGAGTAAATCAGTTGAGATTCCACAAATTTCTTTTAACTAATGTAAATGAATCCAATGAAAACATTAAAACTAACATAACTGATCCTACCAACTAGAATTGCTTAAGTGTCTGATATAGCTTATTCCTCTTCGCCATAGACCTGCATTGTTGTTGTAAATCTATTAGGAACACATGAGTGAGTCACAGCGTTGCACTCAGTCACTCTTTCTTTATTGCAATAAACATGGGCTCTGTAGTTTATTTTGAGCCAATCCCATATACTCCATCCTGCTGCTGCAAAATACTCACTGGAGTACTAAATGTGTATTAATCCATGGCTGCAAATATTCCCAAAGTTTGAGTAACGTTGGCTAAGTGCGACAGTGCCCAGCTGTTTAGGGACATTTCTGAGCCTTTGTTAAAAACTGAAACTGCAGTGAGCTAGTTGTGACCCGACTTTAAGGATTTACACATCCAGTGGAAACCAATCGGGTTGAGGTTGTGCTACAAGGAGGATTGTGAAGATGCAGCGTCTTGAGAAATGGACTAATCTATTGTTGGTCTTGGTCCTTTCAAGCCATTTGTTGCAACAAGCCCTCAAAATTACACAACATAATGACAAATACATGGTCTGTATTTGCACTCGACAATGACTTCTGTTCTTTGACATATACTGAAATGATGATTCCATGTTGTGCTTTCCTTGGGAGCTTTAGTGTCTGCTACAACCAAAATGAAAAGCCCGCCCAAGACAGCAGGAATACCTTAAATTAAAGCAGCAAAACTATTTCTTCAAAACACATTCAACAATGTTGTCCTAAAATCTCCAGTATAAGATAGATTCAGCACTGTCAATGGTAGTTTACCACTGAACGTCAAAGCACAGCAGTTGACTTTAAAAAATGGCTTGAAACATTTTCTTTATGCATTCTCTGTAAGAAACAAGCACATCACCTGGATAGTGTGCAGGTAACTACATGCTGTTTTGTTTACAGTAAATGGAAAGCTCCAGGTATACTTGTGGTGCAGCAGTACAGGAAGCACAGCATGACACTGATGCTTCTTCAAGCTATACATTACAATACTATTAGCATTTATTCACAACAGTAATAGGAAGAAGATAAAGAGAGAGAAAAACAAGTTGATAATGATGAAAAGATGGAATAATACTGTACATCTATTGCACATTTGGTATGGATAAGTTAAAATTAGAAAATTAGAAAATAAAAAAAAATAATAATTTTGTTAAAAGTCCCATAGTTCAACAGTCTGATGTCTTGTCGATAGGAGCTCTGAGACTGATGGACCTTGTTCTGCAGCCACTAAACCGTTTGTTGGGGTCCTTGATAATTTTTCGAGCTTTCTTCATGCTCCTCTGAATGTGGAGGTCCTGCATGGATGGCAATTGAGATCCACCGATGCAATGAGCAGCTCTTATCACTCTCTGCAGGGCTTTAGCAGGGCGGTCCTGCTTATAGCTGCTCCCATACCAGGCTATGCAGCCAGTGGTGCATCTTTATAAGTTGTACAGTATCCTCCTGTCCATGCCAAACCTCCCCCGTCTCCTGAGGAAGAAAATGCACTGGTTCGCGGTGCTCACCACGGACTCAGTATGAGCTGACCACTTCAGGTTCTTGCTAATGTGGATCTAAAGCTGTCGACTCTCTCCACAGGTGTCCCGTGGATGTAGATGGGGTGTGTGTACCTCCTGTACCCTGCTGAAATGCAGCACCATCTCCTTGGTAGACGCTGAGATGGAGGTTGATGAAAGGGCTGTTACTTCCTCTCTGTAGTCCAACACACCATTGTTTTGATCAGGCCGATGATGGTGACATCATCTTTGAAACTTTATAGTGCCGGTGTGTGTTGGCATGCAGTCGCTGTTACAGAGCGCATGCAGGACTGAACTTAGCACACACCCCTGGTGGGATTCATACAGCCTCCGTTTAATGTATCTGCCAAGTACTGCTTCAATTCAATTAAATTGTTTAAAAAAGAGGCAAAAGAAGATCAGTTAATTTTTAATCAAAACTAAAAGCAATAAATCAAAGGCTTTCTATGCAGTTTGTAATTGCACTTATTACACAAAGCTCTGCCAGATTTGACATACTGCCAGATAAACCCATTATAAAAACAGAACTGATTTGCTTTTGTAAACTGATACATATTTATGTACTGGTTGCAAACACTCCGCTGTTTAATTTGTTATTTTTATGAAAACTTAATTAAATTACTAAATACTCATTTAACTGAGGGCAATCCTCACGACTGTACCTCAGTTGTTATGTTATTCAGCGTCTGTTGGACCCTGCAACTGATGGCAAAATGTCAAAATATTACAGTTTGTTTGGCTGTATCGAAGGGTTAAGTGTCACTGAGTGTTTTCTTGACACCGAGCCGGTTCCTTCAGTCCTGGGAGTGTAAGACTGGAAGTGTCTGCATTCAGTGGCAGCTCAGCTAAAGCCGTAGATTGAGTTTTCTCTTCATTTATATTAGCAGTAGCAGCAACACTAGCGCTGCTGTAGTCTCTTTCTTACTTGATTCATGCATGTGATTTATAAGACTGTAGAATGTGTGTAATATAATATAGTCCAGGATGATATATTAGCAAGTTTCTGTCAGACCAGATTCATATACAGCTGCTTTTGTCTGCTGCTTGTGTCCCCTCTATAACCAGTCCAGGCAAGTGTTCCTCCCAGGCAAGACAAATCACTGATAAACCTTAAAATGCTTACAAGTGCATTTGATTATCAGGTATTTGTTGGTTCTGCAATATGTGTATAGGCTCCACTGAAGCCTGAAGTAGCAATTAGAAATAATTTCCTTGATTTCTCTCATGTAGAAAATTGTGGTTATGAGAATTATTTGTGCACAAATTTTCAGAGACTTCAGCAAACAGTTGCACTGGTATCTATCTTTTAAATGAAGAAGAGGATGCATTGTCACTGAGGGAGCTAAGGCAACAGAATGACAAACAACATAACTCACAAACTGACTCCTGTGCAGCCAATCAGCTTTAATGTATTATAATGTATTCATAAGGTCGTTCAGTGGTGATGGATTGGCTGAGCTTCGGAAAGTGCGGAGCTAATAAACAAATTTGTTTAGTCTTTATCTTCCTTTACTGTTGAAGCCCAGGATGCATCACCACGTGTACCTACAGTTTTAAACATGTTACTCAGACAAATTTTTATAATTAATCAAGAAGAAAACAAATAAAATATGTAATACAGTGTGTATGTTTGTAAAAATGGTTGATTCTGACAACAAAATGGCATAAAAGATAAATTAGAAAACAAGGCCAATGCAATCAACTCATAATTTTCAGAAATATGAGAAAACATGTTGAAAGCTGACAGTTTACAATTAAAAATGAGCTTGTTTTGCAGTTGAATCAAACAGCTTATGTAAACAACCAAATAAGCAAAATATACAAAAAAGACTGGAATTAACCTCATCAGTGAGTGAAGAGCATGATTGCAAGCACAGGCAGAATTACACAATACCATGTTTCAAAAAACAGCCCTCTCAGCTGTCTAAATAGGATGATTGCTGCTGGTCTGAAGGGTCCTTCAGTGAGAGGAGCTCTGGAGGAAAGAGACAGAGAAAAAGAGGTAGCACATGTGGGAGGTGCCAAATAAAACATCACTGATTAACTTGTTTAGCACTGTGCAATGATGCTGGTCTCTGTGTGTGTGTGTGTGTGTGTGTGTGTGTGTGTGTGTGTGTGTGTGTGTGTGTGTTTCCACTTGTAACCCATGCAGTACATACAGCTCCATTTTGTGTGCATCCACCTGTCGAAAGATGGCAGCTTTACAAGCACTTTTGATAAAGCAAAATGAAAGATGTCTGGGCATGGATGCTCTTTTTCTTCTTGCCTTCTCTTTGAACAGCAGCGACGTTCATGGCCAAGTGAAGGACAGAATCAAAGGAGAGCATCCTTTGATGCAAGAGGCTGATCCTTAATATCCTTCAACAACATGATGATATAATTATCTCGCCATGTAACTGTCAAGTATGTGGCTAATAGCAGGTATTTATCAGAACATATTAACTAAAGCAGACTCCTACAATGAATCAGTTGTTCTCTTGTGAGGAATTACTCTTACACAGCTCAATAAAGCAGCTGTATACCACCTGATAGTCAGTGGTTTCCAAAGTTAAATATCTCATTTCTATTTGTATAATTTCACCAGGGGATTTAATGAATATAATTTTTCATTCTCCCAGCTGGGTTCACCTGCATTTAAAGACAAACCTCTCTTGTCCGTTCTGCTTGATCTAGAGCTTCTTGCGTTCAGATTAGCACTTTACAGCCGACATCTATTCTGTCTTAAGCCATCATCCGTGTCCCGTCAACCCCAATACGAACCCAAGTGTCAAAACCATGTACACTAGTTCATGACACTGAGTTTAATTTGATTAGCCAATTCTTTTCTTTTTTTTAAAGTGGTACTTCTGCAGGGTAATCACTCTTTAAAGTGTGTTTAATATATCTTTCCTCTCTTAGACGCTTCCAGCTATGAAATCAACCCAATATATTTATTAAGAGACAAGTGACAACATTTATTTTCTTAAAAAAGGGTCAAAGTTGTTGATATCATGCTCTGTATAGTCATAACTTCTCTTTACCAGGCCAGAGTCCTCATAAAATAGTGGTGTAAAATACAGAATAGAGAACAAAAGAGAAACTAGCTCTACACATCTGCAGTATTCTGTATATGTTGTTTTCTGCTGTTGAGTTACGGCAGTAGCACACAATGGATGATAGGACCATAGACTTATCAATAATGCATAAGATAGTAAGAGAAATGACAGGCACTCTGCTGGTAGGTTCTCTCCAGAAGCAAGCCATAAATTTGCAGGGCAATAATAATGACTCTTCTCAGGGAAATAAAGGCCACCCTCTGCTCCCTATAGTCATAAACCTGACTCACTCTTCCATTGGTTGGAAGAAAAATGCTTCCTCTCCCACCACACAGGAGTCATACACAGTAGGTACTTCAACCAGCCAACTTGATATGCAATCATCTCTCTTTACAGAGGAAAGAATACAATTTCAGTTTTTATATTAGCTATTTTCCTATTATGCCTGTGGAGGTGGGGAGAAATAGAGCACGGTAATGGTGAAATGAAGTTCACTTGAACAGCATAGGAAAATATTCAAAAAAGATTCCCAGTAATTCTTTTACTTTGACCATAATCCTGCTGTGCAGCCTGCTGTGTAGACCTGCTGTGCAGTGGGATTTTCTATTTCAACAGGTTTTTTTATTATTATTTTAAGTACAGGTTATTCTTTGTATTTCTTTGGAGAGGAAATATTTAATTGTCTTTACAGTATCTCAAACATACAAGCACCAAAGAAGCATAGTTCTATTTTTTTTTGGGGTGGGGGGGGGGGGTGGGGATTAATAAATTCAGTTTCTTGCCAAGAGTGACATCGGAAGATCAATACAACTCTCACATCTGTCTGTTAAATATGAAGCTGGGGCCAGGGGATCATTGACTTAGTTTTGCATTAAGATTGGGGTGCAGGGAGAAACAACTAGCTTGTTAACAAATTTCACCTATACCAGCACCACTAAAGCTCACTAGTTAAAATGTTATGTCTTATTTATTTAATCTATATGAAAACTCTTCTCTTTTTTTTACAAACAAGTGGATGGAGACATGTCTAGCTACTGGCAGCTCCTGCACACTCTGTGTTGTGTGTTTGTCCCACATTATACAGTAAAATGGCGAGCATGTAGCTAGTGTTAGCCGTCTCCCTTTCATGGATCCAGTTGTGCCGACAGCAAATGACCATGAGCTTATGTAACTAAATGCAATCTCTCATTGAGCATTTCTTTCACTGGTCTTTCTGAAAAGAAATATTATATGTCTTCCTGGGGTTTACAATCCAATTCTAAACTACTACATCACTTCTAAGTTGAAACCTTCTACATAGCATTTGGTCCCCTCTGTGCAGCTGTTATTGGACGTCTGAATTAGCCCCATTGACATGCTTCTGTTGTGGTGATGTTGGGTCAAAGACACATTAGAACATAGAGCTGTCACTTTTTAGTCAAAATTCTAACATTCATTCGAACGTGGGGTGAAAAGTTCAAATTCGAGCTGTAATGACCGGTTCGAAAAGTAGGCTGCAGTCTCTATAAGCGCATCAGACCATCGGCAGGTAACAGTTAATAAAAAGTGAGCCGAACTTGATACGGATCATGTTGATAGACTTGTGTTTCTGGCAAATAATATGAGAAATTAGGTCGGACCATTTGGCTTGACTATCGGTTCCATGTTTTAGGTTCCGTGTTTTACCTGGCTACGTTTCTGGTTCAAAGGTGTCGGAGATCCCTCCTGTTGGCTGTGTGTTCTTTGTTACTGTAGCACTTTGAGACTTTGAGTTTCACTGAATGAAAAGTGCGGCACTTTTTTTTTCTAAACGTTGTTTTGGGCCTTTGAAATTAATTCGAACGAATTGTGGGTAATTTCAAATTCGTTCGATCTTGATTTTTTTTTGAAAAAGTGACAGCCCAATTAGAACATTTAAAAAAATACCATTCTTATTTAGACATTTGGGTTGAACCACACAGCATACTGAGTACAGTTATGTTTAATGATTAATGATTTGTGTTAATGTCAGTGTGGCTTTTAATTAGAATATCTTGGGTTGGAGGTCAGTGCCTGCTCATTATACCAGTACCGACATTTTCAGTCATACCAATGTCATACCTCCTTGAGAAAACTAATATAAGGGGAGCAATTAATGCAGGGAAATACATAAAACTTAAATTTCTTCTTTGTGGTAATTACAAATTTAGTATTCAAACATCATCTATTAATTTTCTACCATCCAACCATCAGAAAACTAGAATTGCTTTATTCTTGTAGAAAGCTTTTTATGTGACCCTTGCAGATACCTCCAGCTGTTCAAGTCATATTCAGTCAACAGTGGCCCAGAACAAATACTCTGGGATGGAGAGTGGCAGGGTGGGTCTGCATAATCAGCTCTAGTGAGCTGCCTTTAGAGTGCAAACAGCAGGTATCAAACAGTTTAGGGTCCATTTTTTTGTGCTGAGTGCTTTCCACAAAAGGTTGCATTAGACACTCTGACCTTGTCAGGAGGGTTAGACCAAGATTTCTGCTGAGCCCCTTTCAGATGGAAAAGAAGACCAGCAGAGATTTGACATATCTCTTGTGGATTTCTGTCTGAATTATGTATCTTCAGAAGCCACCTGATATCACAAAAAAAAAAAAAAACACATAACCACTTTCTGCCCATGCATGTATGTCAGTTTTTGAAGGAAGGAATTGCTCTGTATTATACCAGATTTCTGACTCGCTTTTGGTGTTTGACAGTTGTAGAAAAAGACACGTTCCAGCATCAACCAAAGCAAAGGCATAGACGTAACTCCTTTACAAGTATGATCTGGTGTTTGCATCCCTGACAGATAACATATGGCTGTAACAGGAACATGACCAAATGATTCTGTTCATGCCATTCAGCTGCTAATGCAAACATTTGAAGGGCAAATGTGATTTCATCTCAGGAGATGAATTCAGACATCAGAGGGGGACTGGCATGTTCAATTACATGAACAACCACAATTTTGAGGTTGTCATGTGATGTGATTGAACCAACATGACTTCACCGCGCCATGTCAACCGTATGAACTGAGGAGCACACAATAGATAGAGGCAATGGAAATGATTGATTGTATGTCTTGGGGAAGAAAATGATTTCTTGACAGATTTCTTCCCCCTTTCAAAGTCCTTTCAAAGAAACTGTAATCTCCCCGTTTAATGTTTTATATCTGATTCTACAATCTTTAAGACAGCAAATGCAAGAAATGCACATTGAACTTGGCATATGCTATACATTTAATCTCAATTATTAACAGAGCCCCATGTGCTTAACCCAGATAACCACTGACTGCTGATGACATTCTTAAAGGCAGGAATAAAAGCCACCTATTGTATTAGGGTGTTTCTTCACCTGGATGTGTTGAGAGAGAGAGAGAGAGAGCAGTTTTTACAGTAGTAAATCTCAGGAGGCACAGAGGCAGTTACTGGAATGGAACGGTGAAGCCCAGAGCCAGAAGGCAACAGCATCTGCTCTCTCTGGAGACTGCCATCAGCAGTTTGGGCTAAAAGAATGGCTACTTATGTTGAAATGTCGGTGTGCTAGCTCTATTTTTTCTGCCCGACACTGCAATACTGTAGTCTTCTTTGTTAATTTGAGAATTTCATAATGTGCATGCAATGACATTTGCCTTAATGGTGGGATCAAATGGTGTAGCTCTCAGTAAATGTCAATCGGACTCAGGAAATAATGGTGGAAAAAGGCATTTGCATTTCCAGTTTTAAATGCAAGCTTTAAAAAATAAATAAATAACAGAGCAAGGCATACATTACGCTGGCAAACCGTTAGCGTATTATTCTCCTTTTCACCCGAGTTTTCTCATATCACACCTTAGGTGTGTCTGGGAAGTTAATGAGTTGCTTCGCTTGAGAGAAATATGCCTCACTCTTATCCATGACAAAGATATAATGGAAAAGATTAATATCCTTAAAAGAATCTATTAAACGTTAAGATCAACTGATGTAAAAGGTGAGACACTCAATTTCCATTAAACATGAGGGGCTCAGCGAATTGAAAAACATCCTGCTCAAGACTGTGGTTATTTTAATAGCAGTTTGGGGTGATTCTACCCACTAAGACATTAATACTCTACTGAATAAGATTCAAAGGCCAGATTCTCACACTGGCTTCTATAAAGATAATCTTATTTCTTACTTGGCTGAACTTGAGAGTTGGCTTATGCAGATAAAGCAGACACTAACCGTTTCCCATTGACCTTTCCAGGAAGGAGTAGAGAATGCTTCAGAAAACAAAAACACTCAATGAAAATGCAAATGAATCACTTGAAAGGCATCCCTCACTATTTCACTGTAAGTAATTTGCTGGCAGTGATTTATTGATCTCAAAGAAAAGATATTTGACTTGTTAAACCAACAGCAAGATAATATCTTCGCTTATTGAATCTTTGAAACTGCTTTCACACCACTCGTCTTTACTTGTGTCACAGCACTGCAACCAAACTGTTTGCGAGAGTGGAAGGTGCATGCAAGGATTTTTGTGATATTATAACAGGAATGCCTGTAGAAATATATGACTTTTATATACAAAAAAAAAACTTCCTTGTTGTTCAAAAGGCATTGTGTGGCGATGCATGACATGATCTACATGTTCTCTCCGTCTGATAGAAATCGGCCTCCTGGGCATGGTGTCATTGTAATCAGCAGTAATATCATCTTAAAATGTCACAGCTAAACCTTTAGTGATTCCTGTTATGATAAGGCTAGGAACAGCTGAGGGGGAAGCTAAATAGAAAAACTGCTCCATAGTTCTTCCTGAGACATCTCCAGCTCTCCCACCCTGAGCAAAACACAATGATTTATTGACATTTTAGCCAACCTCTGCACAAGTAGCAACCAGCACATTATCTTGTAGGCATGACATTTGGAAAGTGAATTTGACATGGAATTGGACAGGCATTAAGAGTTGACCCATATTGTTGCCATTATTTGTAAAATACACAATTTTTATGTTGTCTTTCTGCAGATGTAAGGAGGAACATGACGTTTTGGAAATGTCCCTAAGAACCCCATCACTTTAGGTATGTAATATTCAGCCCAAAAGCCCGTAGGGAGCTTATATGGGCTGTCTGCTTCCTGGCCATATCTGGACTGACTGTTTTAGATTTAGGAGACAACTCTTGTGAACATTCTTACAATAAAATCGCCCTTTTTTCAGAGTTACTTTTCCAAGAGCAGCCATCACAACCATTCAGGGAGGAGTTCATTGAATCAGCAGTGCATGAACCTTCTTTAGACAGAAGCTGGTGGTCTGCAGGTCAAGAAAAAATCTTTTTGATTGGTTTGTTGCACTGCAAATGTAATAGACAAAGGTTCAGGGGGAATCTTTTTCCTTTTTGGAAACAGAATAATATCACAATAAAGTCATGAGCTACGTGATCATGAGCCAGTGAAAGCGACGTCTTCAATAAAAAAAAAAAAGTTTACTTCATAAAAGTGCTAGAGAAGAAAACTCTTGTATGGAAATATTTTAGCTTAAACAAACATTGAACATACAAACTAATGAAGCAGTGTTTGATGTGAATTACTGTATTTATTTTATTTATTTATATATATATATATTTTATATTTTATTTCATTTCTCCACTGATGTTAAAGGATAAGTCTGTTTATATTTTTGTCACGATTCATCTCTGGACTCTCTCGTTTGCTCCTCTGGACCTACCATCACTACTGTCACGATTCCTGTCTCAGCCCTGGTTATTTTAGCCTCCTCACCCTGCCACTCTCCATCCGCCCACCAGATGTCCTCAGACTTTCCTCCCTATCACACTCACCTGACTGCCAGAGCCACCTGCTCACCTGTCTCCTATTCTCAATCACCTGAGCTTCCCGGTCCCTGTCCCAGTTTCCTTACTATCCCATATGAAAACCAGCCATTTACACCAACTCCGCATCAGATCTTCTCCTCATGTCTTCTTGTGTTTCCCTTTGCACCTCTGGGCTGTCCACTGCAGCAGCTCCGCCTGCATATCCTGTCTCCGGGTAGTCCGTCCAAGATCCTAAGCTCTCCTGCTCTCCAGCCCCTGAGCCGCCCAGCTGAGGTCTTCAGCTTTCCTGCTCTCCAGCCCCTCAGCCGTCTGCCCAATGTTTCCTGCTCATCGGCTCTCCAACCCCCGGACTGTCTGCCCGAGGTGTCCTGCTCTTCATCTGTTCTGCCACCAGGCTGTCTTCTTGAAGTTTCCTGCTCCCCTGCCCGTTCACACACCAGTTCCCAGTTTCCTCATTATACCAGCTGTTTCCTCATTAAACCAGCTATTTCCACCAGCTCCTTGTCAGATCGTCTGCTTATGTCTCTGTGTTTCCCTATGTGACTGCTACCTGCTTGTAGTAACCTGTCGTCTCTACCTGCCTGCCTACCTACCTGCCTACTTGCTTGTCCATCCATCTGTCTGTAAGCCAGGTCCTCTTCATTTTATCTATTAAAGTTCCTTCACTGCACCTGCCTGCATGTGTGTCTGCGCTTGGGTCCTTCTTGCCTGTGCTGCTACCACCAGCCTCAACAGATCTATACTTTTCTTATTATGAATAAAACCCAAAGACCAAAACCCACAACAGTCGATCCTAACACATAATGCCTGTATATCCAAAGACTGATAACTGATTGTTCCACGCCATACACCTCTGGTGGTATCCAGAAACTATTAAAAACACTTCAGTCAACCAAACTGTTGCACTGATAGCCTCCATGAACATAAACCATCCTGCTGCTGTTCACACTTACTAGAGCACCAAACGTGCATTAATCCACCACTGAAAATAGTCCCTCACAAATACACTATTTAGTCCTGTTTGAGTAACATTCGCTAAAAACTACAGCGCCCAGATGGCAGTGTGTGCACGCGCAGCAGTCTCTTGCAGACCAAATATTTTCAGTGCTTTTATCATTTTGCATGTCTTCATCTGTAAAAAGAAGAGCACCTTTTATGCAGCGAATCTCAGCTCCAGCTGCCAGGATCTTCTGCAGATTGGCAGAGTGAGTGTGATGGACTATCCAGCATGAAATAAAGAACAGCGGCATCTTTCTTTCCATTGAGACATGATTTCACAGCAAAATTCTCGACACAACAATGAAGCGGAAGGGGCGAACTCGTTACTGAGACGTCCGGGAATCATCACTGTCACTGATGGGATGTTGATATCCACAAGGTGGTGCGCAAATGCTGTATGTGAAACAAATGTTCAGAAAAAACAATAAACCTAAAGAATAACAAAACAAAACCAAAAAGTTTAAGAAAATGACAGAGCATATACTTTTTAATTAAACTACCCTTTTGTGAGCAGTTTTTAAAGTTGTATGTTTTCAGGAACCACTGAACTTGGGGCTGGGAGCCAGAAACAGGCTGGGAAAAGTACTGATATATGCACTTTTGTTTTTTTTTCAGTGGATTTTTGCTAAAGATAACAAATGTTGGATAACACCAGACTTAACCTCTGATGACGGGGAAAATGGATTCAGCCATTTTTCTTGGAGCAGAGAGATGATTGTACGTTTTTGAATTCTGGGAATGTGTGCTTACAATTGCCATTCATAAAGTCCAAAAATAAATATGCAGCCTAATTTAAAAAAAAATATTACTTCTCATTATTTCTGAACAAGCAGCAAAAACAACCTCAACATTTATTGAGAGTGTGATTTGTCTTCAATGGCTTTGTATAATTGAATCCAACTTTGTCACAGATCTGTAAGATAATAGCAAAGGAATGAAGACACCTACTATTATCCTTCCATAAATAGTTGTTGCACATTAGGGATTGGCAGATTGATACCAAAAGTATCGATGCTAACTATTGCATTGAGTATAAGAACTAGATTCAATAGGATCAATGCCAAAAAAAAAAAAAAAAAAAAAAAAAGATTCTGGATACATGAACACTCTTCTGAGTGCAAGCGTTCTGCTTTTGTGCTGCTGTTGAATGCATACATTAAGTTCAGAGAATTAACACAATAAACATTTGCTACTCACGGTTAAAAACGAACAAGTCCTCAAATGCAGTGGATTGAGTAACTGAGAAGAGTAAAGAGAAATGCTTAATATTTTTGGCAAACATGCAGTGGTAGGCCAATGTAAATACACTGAGGAGGAGATTATTGATGATGGAATCACCTCAGATATCATGATACAAGGCACTCCCCACATAATAGTGCATTTGCCTGCTTTTAATTATTAAAAGCATTGGTATCAGTATAGATACGGGTGATTATGGCTCTGGTGTTAGGTGGTATTACATGTTTAAAGAATAACCTAACATCCTCTATAAATCTAGTTTTTACTGACCTCCAGTGGTTTAACTTCTCACCTCACTGCAGTGATGCACAGGTGTACTCCGGGACCCTGTGACATCACTGTTGTGGGTGTGGTTAAAGGCATAATAGCGGTGACGCTTTCAACCAGAGAGGGCAGCAACGCACTACTTTTCAGCCTGGTGTTACTTTTTAAGCTTGAATGTGTGAGTATTTCTCTCCAAGTGTTGTGGATAATTGTTTCTGTGTGTCAAAACAATAAAGATCAATGATATTATTGATTTTAGGGTTCCCTGTTTGATATACACCGCCTACTGTGTGCTCCATGGCTTGATTTAAGTTCAGTCCTTATGTGTCATAGCACAGTATCAACATGGGAAAATGTCTGTGAGCAATGATGACTGTCCCTTCTCTCAAAACTATTGTTTTGCCCAGAACAGAACAATTCAGCACTTTATGCTATTTGGCTTCCTCCTATATGTCCCAAATCCCCTCTGCACACAGTTGACTCTGCCAAAGCCTCAGACATTAATGCTGTGTTGTAGCGTGCCTACATCTCAAGCAGTTTCTTGCTGTTCCTCTCACTCTGGGTATTCTTCACTCCTTCCTGAACTGGGAATGCACCCTGTCTTCCTGAGCAAGCATCAAAATAAAATGTGAAGTCTTTATGCTGTAGAGATGGCAGTGTGAACTGCAGGCCTTGGGCATGTTCTGCATGCCAGTGATAAAAAATCCAGACACAATGCAAAAGTAGAGCTCACCATGTAGTGAAGGTGGATGGGGTATGGGGAGGATCGAGCTACTTCCCACACAGAGATCAGTGCTGATTTACTCCAAATAACAGCACTCACCTCCCCTTCTTTGCAATGATCACCATTACGTCTCCATCATAGACTGAAGAACTCCCCCACTGTAGGTGAAGATTACCTTTAGCTGAATGGACATTATTATTTATCCACGCAATCCGCTTTCAATTTTCCTTTCTTCTCAGCATGTGAAAACATGCTCTTTTCTAATCTTCTTTTACGCACCTTCATGTAGCAACACCAAGGTAAGCTGAGGACTCAGGGTTTACTTCTCTCCCTCCTCATGCTCTTGTATCTGGTGGTATAACATATTGACTTTCTTGTTAGGTTTCTTTTGATCACTTAACCACGTTCTTCGCTCTCTAAATGTAGGACAGAGTAATGACTGACAACAAAAAAGGAAAAGAATGAAAGGAAATGTTCCCTCAGGAGCAAAAAGAGATCCATTCTAAATGTAAATAACTGTTAATCATGTGGTCAGAGCGACGTGTATAATGCCAGTTTCCCTGATTTGCATTTGTCAGAAGCGTATGATCAGGTGGAGTGCCACCATGCCATCTAATCCAGAGGCAGTCTGGCTTTAAGACATGTGATACAGTCTTTACACTCAGCCAGGCTGTACGGGAACATTTGTTTCTTAGTGCTCGCTAAGGGGGGACTCAGTGAGAGCCGCTGCTCAGAGGCTGCCTCTCACTGGAAGGATGCAGACGGTGGAAGAAGCGATTCCACTACAGTTAATTAAGGAGCACTCTGCACGTGCCTGTAAATGCAAAGGGGCAAATGAATTCAGTGTCAGTGGGAGCAGTGATATTTCAAAGGTGGAATTGAAAGAGCTGTAAATCTATTTCCTGACTCGGGCTTGACGGTCATTTCTGAATCACTGGACTGTTGCTATCAAAGTGTGGAGCAGGGAGGCAGAGTCAGTGGAGTTCCCTCCTCGAGCCAAATTCAGAGTTATTGGATGGGATCAACATGAGCTGCATTATGGATGGATTTATGTCATTCTGTTGAGATATTTACACTCTCTCTGTGTTGGGTTGCTCAGGTAAGATTTTATTCGTTTTACTCTGCGCAAGGAGCTATAGATTTTTGCATGAATCTGGAAAGTCATAAATTTACCAGAAAAAAAATCATTTTGGTTTTAAATGCAAAATGTGAGATCTGTGCACTCAAGGAACAACTGCACTCTGTGGCATACTGCTGAAAAAACCAAAGTGCATTTTTATTTTATCTCATTCCATGGTATGATTCTGTACTGATTATACTAAGAATAGTTGTTTCATTTAATATGTTTATTTAGCTATTTTCTGAATTATTCTATTGCCATAAACAAAATGGACATATGAAAGGACTTTAAAGTATTTTTCATGAGTAGAATCTTGAGAATTTACTTAATTTATATCCGTGCATGGACCTGAATGACACAAACCTATGCAATGCACTTTTTTGTCCTCCCTAAGGTTTGATAAAAGTTTTTATGCAGTTGAAAATGATCCAGTATCATGTTAAAATAAATCATATATTAAAGAATTCAAATCCAAATGTATCTCATAGATTTAGTGAATAGCCTATGATATGCATTAATAAAAAATTATTAAAAGATGATAAATAATCGAATGCTTGTTGGCAGTGTGCTGCTGTGAAAAAAAAAAAACTGAAACAATTTCAGGGTTGAAACATTTTGTATTTTCTCCTTCATAGATTTCCTTCACAGCCACCCTTCTCCTATGACCAGGAGCATTCTTCGTTGTTCTATTTTTTTCCTTTCTTTTTTTCTTTCTTATCTAAACAGCATGGTGAAACATTACAAGGCTTTTGATTCCTATTATTGCTGTGTCACTGTCACATTATTCTGACAGATACAGAAAAGCCTCAGCAGCCAGATGCTTGCGAAATCTTATCTTTCTTTAAGTTTGATTTTGGTTTTGAGGTAGGAGCACAGCTCAGGAGTTGAAGGGAGTCAGCCTGTCAGGGGAAATCTCTGCTGCATGGGAAAAACTCCCCGGGGATCACTCCACATTTGCAGCGTTGTGGCTCAGGGACAAGACAGGGCAAACTAGGAAGACGAAACAGTGAAGAAGTCATACTTATATAATCATGCTAATGATAAATTCTGGTGACTAAAAGACTCCACTGAGGGCGTTAAGGCCAATTATAGACTGAAGTGCTTCTACACAATGTCGAAATTTATGTATTTGTATGTATTTTCATATTTTGTTCATGACTCCAGAAGTGAGTGAGTGTGTGTGTGTGTGTGTGTGTGTGTGTGTGTGTGTGTGTGTGTGTTTGTGTGTGTGGTGGAAGTCATAGGTTGAGAACATGATGTATTGTGTGTTGACTCCACCTTTGGTGGTCTCTAGCAGATGTGTCCTGTCATGTCCTGGCTGCTCTGCCTGTGCCTCTGGGTCAGTGTGACTGCCATTCAGCTGTGTCAGGCCACTTTCTACGACACCATCCAACAGCATCATGGGACGAGGCCTGGGCGAACCACCATTCACATGATCGGTGAGTCCTTCGGCGATTTCTCTCCTTCTCTCTACAGATTTCTTAAAAGCATCAAACTGTGCTAAAAAGCGCTGTCTTCACTTTGCTGCTATTGCTCCTCGAGGGCTCGACTGTAACATGCTGCGTTAGGTTGCTTATGTCTTTAATTAGACTGTCACAAGAAGGGAGAAAATAACAACACTTCATTTTGTTCTGGGTTCATATTTCTATCTTGATTTTATTAAGTCATTACATTCATTATTGTATTAGCAGTTCAGCTTAGACTAACAACCAATTATTTAGCAAGCTCATTGTACAGTGGCTGTTTTTCATTAAGATTTGGCCTTGATAGCAAGTGAATCTCTGTACTGAAGATCACACAGATAGACAATGAATGCTTTTGCACTTTCCTTCTTGAGCTATTACAGCTGATATTCATGCTACACTGCTCCTCCTCAATTTGATCTGTGCGATTGTGCTCCCTGTGAAATTGCACTGAATAGAATATGACCGAAACATTGCGGTTGAACTTTTGTTTTCATCAGGCGGATGTGAGCCACGGTTATGGTAAATAATTATGATCTCGGGATTCAACAGAGGAGAGGAAGCCGAATGCTGTCAGAACTTCAAAGGGAGAAGTCGCTGCATGAGCGTGCAGGTCCTTGGTGTCTGTTATTTCCTCTATGCGCCGGTGCACCTCAAGCATATCAGCAAGAGGTCTTTTCAATACTCTCAATATTGTGAATCAGAGGACTTCCTGTTCCAACACCTTCATTTCATTACTCAAGTCTGCACATGTTTATTGGAGGAGAAAAAACGCATACAAAAAAAAAAAAAAAAAAAAATAGAAAAGGACACTCACAAATAGGATATCTTTTAGAAAGTGTTCTCATGTCAACAAAAGGGAAATGGAATTAATATTTCAAATGTGCATTCAGGAACCTCTTTGGAGAAAACGAGTTCAAAGCGAAAAATCCAAATCCTTCAGGACCCTCTGCTACTAAAAGTGTAAATGTCCTGTCATTCCATTTACCATAGTATGGCTAGTCTTCACTCCTGGATAAATGAGATGCCAGTTTTATGAGAGGAGGATGGGATGCCTGTCTGGATTGATTCTGACACTGGGACATTTGTTCTGTGCTGTGTGTTGTGCGCCTGTTGGATTGGTGGGAGGATTGGGGTTGACGGGTCATGAATTGGTGGCAAGAAGGCCATTGGTTGCAGACCACTGGGCCAATCATTAAAGGCAGCGAAATGCCACAAGTTCACGGTGACTGGTATTACCAGAGGAAATCGAGATTACAGAGGGCGAGAGATCAGTTGTGTCCTTGCCAATAGAAATTTAGATCTATTGGGAGATGTTGTTTAGGAAACCACAAGTCAATCACATGTAGTGACTTTGGGAACAGCTAAATTGTGACCTGATCTTCATAGCTTTGCAGCACACACAAACTCTAGATAAATTGTTACCTGTGCATAAAAACACCTGTAGCGTGAAAAGGTATACAAGAAAGGTAGATTACAGATTTCTTTCAGCAACATTGTGTTGATCACTCCAAATGGGTTCTCAGTAATAACTACTTTTGACAGCGTATACGAAACTGCTTCACTCATGCTCCGACATATTGGCAGCCTTAATGCGAATACTGTGTGTCCAGAAGTCCATTAGCTGGATGACCCTTTCGTAGACGCTTGTGTATGCTCAGTGATTCGGACAAGGCGGCCTGCTTTTCACCCTACAGCTGTACTTACAGATTGGTGCCTGCCACTCTCTCAGATATGCTTTGGGCTGTTCTCTGCTTTCCCTGGTACAGGCAGTGTTGTTCTCTGCGGTATGATTCATAAGGTGCTGTATTTATTTGGTGCAAAGAGCGTGAACGGTGCACAAAAGAGAACAGATTGTGTTTGTCATGCATCTGTAAAGAACCGGGCAGAGATGTTGCTTTTGGGTTCGTGCATTTCCCGACCCCTGAACATGTCTATGGGAAATCACAGACGGAGAATTTTTCCTCTTCTAAAACTGACTTGCTAAAAAAATAAATCAACTCCTTCTTGCAACAATTTTAAACAACTAATCCAGCAAGTGAAAACATGAAAATATGCTTTGCATGTGTGACAAATTTCACTTTTTCAGTCCGCGTGCTGTATGATATTTGGTAAAGATAGAAATATATGCTTCAGAGCAGCAAGAACAAAGGTGCGTTGAATGTGTAGCGCGGCAGTCTATTTCCAGTGGAAGAAATAGTGCCATCGGTGATGCACTGCATGTGGAGGTGTTAGCAGAGTGTATGACAAAGAGTAGATAGCGGCCGCCTGAGTCGGCCTTGCTCCCTCATGAACTCGCTCCCACCAACAGTTGGCTTTGCGGGGTCAAACTGTTCATAACTGAAAGGTCATCGATCCTCGAACACTGTGCAGATAATGTTTTTCCTCGTGGCAGCTGTAAGACATGCAGCTGCGAGAGCACGTGCACAACGAGATGAGATACGGAGAGAAGCAGAAACTAGAAGTAACTCACTTGTAAGTATCCACTGTATATTATAATTTATTCAGACTTAAGTCATAAATACTTTACTCTGTGTGATATCATTTCACTGTCTTCCTATCCCCTCACACTGTTACCTACTATGATAGTCCTCTATAGTTACCCTCCCTCCTGCCTCCTCAACCCTGTCAGTGCCTCTTAAGGATGGGCCTTTTCAGCATGGATGTAATTTCAATGTCAAGCAACTTTAATATCAGTTTTCTTCTAATATATGGAGTATCCCTATAATTTCATTTTTTTCCAGAGTGAAAATACCATTTGAATCAGTCATGTCTCCTTTTCAGTAGCTTTAGTGAGGAGTAGAGGATCAGGACTTTTTTTTCCCCCCTATGCGCTCCAACAAAGGAAACCACTCGCTGGTAAAGCTCAAAATGAAACAAACATGAAAAATGGATTTTCGGCTGTCACAAACAAAGGTTGTATCCTCTATGCACTGTTTTAGACACTGACAATTTAATAGCCTTATATAATGCATCCTGGAGGCACATTATTTTGACATACATCTTCCTCCACCCCTCCCCTAGACCTCCTCTCAACCATGCTCTCACTAGTGTCATCGCTGCTTCGCCGCAGTGCCAATGGGAAGTGGCGTGCAGCCACAGCCCGAGGCCTCCCCACATCTGGAGCTCAGCAAGCCCAGTTTGTCCTGATGTTGTTACACATGCTGCTGTGAGGTCAAAAGACCACTGGCCGCTCTGTAAAACACCAGAAAACTTGTCATTCTATAGCCTTAAAAGTGGATCGCTTTAACTTTAATGGCTCTGTTGTAAGAAAAGGCAGTGTTTGCTCAGCTGTTGTTGTATCATACATTATACCAGGAACAAACTTATTCGTGTCGTTTCCTTGGTTTGCCCTGAAAGAAAAATATATTCTTAAGTAAATGAATCTCAGGACAATCAGTGCCCTAATTATTACTGTATGCTCACAGCTACAAATAGGTTTTACATATTTCAGTATTTCCCATTTATTTCCCTCTTTCAGGGTATGAATTATTCATGAGAGAGAGCTCCTCTAAGCTTGTGGATATTTGTTTAAACAGCATGTTTAATTGAAGTCTTTCAGCCAATTCTGTACAGGGGCTATGGTTTGTGGTCACAACGCTTATATGCAAAATGAATTTCTGCAGCCCACAGCTTAATTAATTAGCCAACTTTCTCTCTCCCATGTCTACACCAGCTGTTTTTTGTCTTAGCCAGAATCCCCAAGCATTAATAAAAGGGGTGTTAAAGGCACACAAAGTTCATGGTTCGATACAGATTGTAGTGGTGGTGTCACTGCTGTTTTTTGGGACAGTGAGGAAACTGAAAGGCTGCATTTCTTGTCATTTATTGTAACCCTACACACTACACTGGCTCTTTAGAGATCTCTTACTAGTTTAACACTGACCGAGCAACAAATTGGAATAACATTGCTTACTGAGATATATATTCTATATATTCTATTGCACATGGTCGGCAAAACACAAATTAGTCAGCACAGTAATCACAAATCAGTCACTGTCTTGTGGTCATTGCAGCGTTTTTGTGCTCGCTGCTGGCAGCAGTCTGCTATTCTGCTGTCAAGCTCATGACCTCTGAGCTTCCACTGTCGAACTCACGCTCCACTTCTGTTTCTGAAATATCTGACTGATCGTTTTGCATAAAAATACATTCCTCATCATCAGTTGCTTCGGGCGTCTTCATTTTTAGATTTACTGTCATGTTACTTTAACAGTAAGCTCACACACAAAGACACCTCATCCTTGTGTCTGGATTTATTCATAGTATCAGTGACTCAAAATGAGGAAGACAGGAAAACACAGCAAAAACTACTGTATTACCTCGAGCCTCCAAAGATCCTATCAACTTTTTTTTTAGAGAAAAAGCACATTTACTGCCGGCTTGTGCACACCAGTGCTTTAGCTAAATGCTACAGTGACAAACGCTAACATGCTCATGTTTAGCAGGTATAATGTTGACCATGTTCCTCTTAGTTTAGCGTGTTAGCATGCTACCATTTGCGAAATAGCACTAAGCACATCATGCAGCTGAGGCTGATGGGAATGTCATTAATTTTGCAGGTATATGGTCATAAAGTAGTCTTGGTGTTACGCACCTCCTGGTCTTAAATACCTGAGGTATGTGTTTACGAGTTAAAAAGCGAAGACACTAAACAGTATTATATGAGCTGAGCCAACCAGACTAACCTCGTTCATCTGACAGTCGATATCTGGTACGTCACAATGCTAAATGTTTATTGGTAGAACTGGAGTTTGCATGACTTAGTTAAACTGTATTCATAACAATAATAAGGCTGTATTTATTTTGATCACAGGGTGGTGTAAATTAAAACAATTGGAGCACTAGAACAAACCATTACATTTACATTTATGTTAGAGCAAATTGTATCTAGGTGGTATTTACTGTTTAAGATCTGCTGAGAATTGTGGGAGACATTTTGCCTGAGAAATGCACCGATCCTTTCCAACCACTTTGCCTCTGTTACATATAAGAAGCAGTGCATCCTCTCTGGGTCATTAGCAAGGTTTTTAGTTGTCTTTGTTTTGTTCAGTAGTTAGCAGCAGTTTTCTAAATATGTTGTTGTGACAGCTGACATAGCTGAGGGATACTTGACTCTGTAAACCCTGAGTTCTGATACAAGGCTTCAGTTTGCTTTAATCCAGAAATAGTCAGAGACGAAGCTCAGCTATTACAGATACAATCCTTTTGTTGTGTGCAAACAGGAAATCAAATAAATGCTTTTCCTCAAATTAAACAGTGTTCCGAGAAGCTATTGAGCCTGCTGAACATATATCTGTTCTAAAAATGAATTACTGGCTTCTTAACAGTTTATGGATAACATAAATTTTTCATACTAATTAATGTATAATGATGATGTTAGGTGTAATTAGTATTAAACTTTCATTAGTGTGAAATGTGCATCTACATTAGACCAGGGGCGGCTTTAGAGACATTTCAATGGGGGATCCAGACTTGGGGCACAGATTTAAAGAGGGGGAGGTACATTTGTAAAATGAGTAAGATTCACATTTAAAGAGCTGGGTCTTGGCAATAATAAAGTGTGCATTATTAATTTTATTTAATTAATTATTATTGTTAATTCGGTGTGATGAATGAATGCCCAGCAAATAACTTTAAATATTCTAAAGTGAAATAATAACAGTAAATAGCTGATGTTTGTAAGTACCCAGCAGCCATGGACAGGTTATGAGACAATGGGTCCTTACGCCGGAGGCAGGAGCCACTCTGCCCCTCTTGGTGGTCGATTTGTCTTATTGTGTCTGTTTTGTGTTTCTCTTTTTAGTCATTTTATATCATGTGTCTCATTTTGTCTAATTTTCTGTCTCTTTTCAGTAGTTTCGTGTCTCTTTGCTGTCGTTGCTTTGTGGTTGTTTCACGTCTCTTTGTTGTCATTGGAGTGACTTTCCAAACAGAAATGTTGCGTCACTTAAAACAGAGGCACTGGTATAGCGGCCTGGTGCCTGTAACCGGTAGGCTAAGTAATAAATCCACGATAGTAACAAGTCACCAACTACCTATCACCTTCTGACTCTGGTTAGGGGCGGCACCAGGGGAGGCACACGCCCCCTCCAGCCCATCATCACATACAGCCTGTGTCACACTTTACAAGAATGATGCAGTGAACAGAGGTTAAATTAACTCTGGTGATTTGTAGAACAATACATGAAAAAGTGACACATGCACATACGTAATTCTGTAATGTTACAGTTTAATTGTTATTCACGCAATGATTCGGGAAGTTCAGGAAGAAGAACTGTATGAGAAACGTCTTCTCATACGGTCCACAACTACAACAACACAGCAGCTATAGTCACTAAAATGAGCCTCTGTAACTACTAAGTGCAGAGAGATCAGAAGTCAGACTGGGCAGTGCAGCAGTAAATACAGCAGCAGACATATCTGAACTTTAGTGGCAGTTTCTTCCTTTACTGGATGTTTCTGTAATAAAATTCTGTAGATCTGAGCTGATCACACAGACTCTGGGTCCTTTAATTAGAGTATTAGAATTTCTGATTAAACCAGAGCAAAAAAAAAGCAATACAAAATCATCCTGCTAAATAAACTCTCTCTCGCTTATGCTGTAAAACCTGACTGGTGCACTTGACTAACTGGGAGCTGTACTGGTAGCTGTGGTCTTGAACCCACTCTAGTTGCATTGCTGTTGTCTGCGGAGTTAATGCTGCTAGATGCTGCACAACAATTTGATTTGACTTGGATTTTAACTTCTTTTTTTCTGAGATTTTCAGCCAGAACTTAATGGGTTTTTATTTTATTTTAGAAACTTTCTTATTCATGTAAAACAAGTCCACTGCTGGCTGCCTCAGTGTTTAAACGATGATAAAGGTACCAACTCATAAATAGTAAACGAGTGGACGGAGCCGCAGGACTGAACAGAACGTGGTTTGCTGGAGAGGGAGACAGACGCGAGGGAGATGACAGCCACATAGAACCAGAGTGGGCGGCACAGCCTGCTCCACTGGGTCGATCAGCACAGCACAGCCACTTCTTTCTCTCTCTTTCTCTCTTGTTCTCTCCCTGTCTGATGTTTTTTTTTGTTGTTGTTTTTTTCACAATGAGCCACAGGCCGAATGTGTGTAGCTGCCCATCGGGAAGCGTCCCAGTTCTCCCAACGGCCAGTCCGTCATTGTAAACCCACCTCCCCTCGGAATCTGGTTGGCCACCTCTGTCTCTCGGTGCCTAGAAAGTAAACACCACTTATCTGAGGCACTTTACATCACCATCACTGGGTTCTGTACATTATTAGCTTTGCTTTGCCCCATCTGGAGTCAAAACCCACTGAGTTACAGGGTATCAGACAGCAGTCATTCCCGCCACAATGGCAGCACTTCAACTTTCTCTTGATTAATAACAAAAATAAATATATATATATATCAGTCCAACCTCTTTCATCTTTTGTTTCCACACTGGAGAATCAAAACAAGCCCTCACAGTGGAAAGGATCGCACCATCACCACACTTGTCAGTAATTGCTGATGTCAGTGGTTGCACAGGACTGTGTGGGTTCACATGTGCACCGTTCCTCTTTACTTCAACATTTTTCCCCCTGAAACAAAAACTACTGGTGAATTAATGATAGCTTGCGTCCCCACTGTTTGTAAATATTATAACAGGGAGTTCAGACCGTCTTGTCTTGTGTGCACTGTGAATTATTCCAGCAAATATGCTCCCTGCCAAGGTAAAAGGCTACCCTGCTGTCAGGTTATTCCCCTTAACCCGCATTATGTGGAAGTGCAGAGATGTAACAAGTTTGTCACAGGCTGTTTTCTCCCTCTGTGGCTTTTTGTAAAGGATGTTTAAGGTGTGGCAGCCCTCAGGCTCTCCCTGCTCTTTAGACGATGAACAGGGTTTTTGTCACTTCACTGTTGGCCATTTGTGGTGGGATTTGGATGTGTTTTTGAGGATTTCGTGACCCAGTTGTTAGACACATTGTTTATTAGAATCTAGTTAGAACTGAGTCTGGAGATTTTGAGTTGTTTTATACGACTAAAACCACCCCCGTCGTCCCCGGACGGTATCAGCGTGAAGCGTAGGCGCATTTTCATGTCTCTGCCGGTGGGTGCTCTCACCAGTTGAATGTCCCAACGTCACGTCAAATAAACGTTCTGCAAAAACCATGGCCTAAATTACTTGTTACTTTACTGATTTGGAAAAGGCAGTCAAATATACGCAAATATACGAAATTAACAGCGACGACTGTCAAACTTACAAACAGAGGGATTGGAGACGAAAAGTTCCACTAACGATACAAAACATGAAATGCAAGGAAAGTAATAGTCAGCGTCACCAGGATTATTTAGTGAAGAGACTCACTTGAACATTAATCACAGACCAAGTGAAGAAACCCAACACAAATCCAACATGACCGAGACCGTGACACAGCACTACAAGCGGCCCGCATTAACCAGCCAGACACGTTACAATAGGCCTCTGCTGTTACACACAGAAAGAAAGATACAAGCCCACATGGCAATTAACCATCAACACATAGAACAGACCCACGTAGCTAGTAAATATTCAAATTTGATCTGTTTTTACTCACCCATGACATCATGAGGAAAGTGTTAGGCCTGCAGCTGTGCGCTTTATTTATCGGCGATTATATCCAGGTTCCCAATTCGTGATACATTCCTGTGTGTGTTGTTGATGGGAGCGGGGCGCTCATGTCTTCAGCTCCGGTGCAAGCCTCACAAAACACCTTGTTTTTTGTGGTATCATTGGCTATGCAAGGAATTTTATTTTCCAGCTAGCTTGAAAAGTCCCTCCCTTCTTTTGACCATCTTAATTGCTGCAGTTGTCTTTATCTTCGTTACTGTTGTCAGTAGTTTTACTTGGTGTTTTTTGGGTTTCTGATCATAAATGTGTCCATTTTGTTGAAGCAAAGTCTCTTTGGTCAAGGCAGGTTTCCAGCCAGCCTTGTCCTACATTGCCGCTTCAATTGACCCCGCTACGCCGTGCTGAGTCAGGTGGAGTGTTGGAAATGCTAGATTGGATCAATCGGATGGGCGCTCTGTGATTGGTGACAGGTAGGGGCAGGGGGCCTGTCAGCCAGAGCCCTAACAGCGAAACAAATCACAGCAGCTTAGTCTCTACTGCTGGTGCAACCTAACACCAACCTGGAGTTTGTTATCAAATAAATTTGGCCCCTTATTGTACGCTTTCGCACGTGGGTGCTCGGCATTTTCCGTGGGTGCTCGGCCCGGAAGCACCGGTATCAGCGCCTGTAGTGTAAAGAAAAACTACTTCTATTAATTTATCCTCCCGGTGAACATGGGACCTCATTTTCTAATTTTTGATTATTTCAATGAAAGAAATACTTTTTTTTTTTTTTTTTTGCAGATAGAATTACGCCTGAGAGATCATTTCATATGGCATTGCCTTTGTGGTAGCCTATTTTAAATGCTTGGCAAGAATATGAAATTCATTATCATTACTTAGACCTCATTAAACTGAAAAGAAGCATCTCAACTTACTAATTGGTTCCAAGGGGGAGGGTAGTATGAGTATAAGCAGAGTAATTAATATTGGGTTTATCAGGCTCTATTGCAGATTTCAGGCTTTTTTTTTTATTATTATTATTTCCTACTCTAATATCTCCTTGTTGTGCCATAAGTCTGTACACTACAGATCCAATTACCTTTCCTGGAGAGACTGGAGTATGTGTATGTGTGGGGGACAAGAGTGTGAAAAATACACTTTTGTCAAATATGAACAACATGATGGAAGGACTGACAGGAAGAAAACAAATGACAATAAAATACAGAACATGTTTTTTCTATTATGATCTGACACTGTATGTTCTCATTTGACAAACTTTAATGAGGCATTCAGTAAAATAAGCATATCTACAATTTCTCATTCAAAACATTTCATATAGGAGCTGATAATATTTCACTATACACCAACACATGTTCTATAGCTTCCTTCATTGCAGAATGATGTGATTAAAACGATCATGTGACAATCTGTGCTGTGGTGCCATACTGAATAAGTAAAGAACCATCCCCCTGCAATCATCCCCCCCTTATCAGCTTGCAGGTCTTGCATAATCAACCGGTACCAACCCTTCAAAGTACATGTCATGCAACGCGAAAGGTCATTTAGCCTTTGTATAATGCATTATTACACAGTTTACATGTTGCAGGCACATTGTCTGGCTGGCAGTGAGAGGGCCAGCAGTCACATCAGAGGCAAGCAGCTGCTCTCTAAAGGCTCTCTGACTCGACTCCATCTCTGTTTCCTTTTCTTCTCGCTGAATGTAAGGCTTTCATCAGAGCAGGCGATCTAAAAATATGAAATACCAGTTTTGGACATTTGCCAGTCTGGGAAAATGGCTAGATAGAAGGAGCAGCTTGACATTTAAAAAATGAAGGACATTGCACTGACAGAAGACGTATTTTTACATTGTAATTTTTCTGTTTGCCCATTTTCAAAAAACCCAGAAGTGAATGTGTGCTTGGAGAGGATAATGCATGTTGTTTATGTGTGTTTAATGGACGTGAAAGCTGCTGTGTGATTGCTGTTGTACAGTGCATCGCTGTCTCGCTGAACAAGCCACACATCTCCACCATAAAAACCAAATAACCACGGGCGTTTTTCATGTGCAGGGTCCTACTCGTTGAAAGTCAGAATAGCATTTAATGCCCTTGATCAGGACCAGTCTTGCAGTGTCCTGGGCCCGGGTTGTGTGTGACAACAGGCACGACAGGCTTTGAGGCTCACATGCAAATGAAAAACCCATTCCCTACTACTCGCAGCTTCCTCTGCTCCATGCAGTTTTCATGCATCTTAAAACAACACCAGCTCTGCTCTGCGAGTAGTCCTTTTTGCATTTCAATAAAGTATCACCCATCTTTGGCCCACTGCACAGGACCAATCTTACGGCCTCCTTGTGTGATACGCTGTCAAAACCGCCAGCCATATTTCATGAATTTCTATGCTTTTATTTGTCATGGACAGTGCTTTTTTCAGAGTAGAAATTGGTAGTTTTCTTTGCTTGTAAATTGTTTTGATCCCCCTCTCTGGCAAGCACATGCACTGTCTCTTACAAACACACACAAAGTGTAAACTTGGGAGCACAGACATGCGAGAAATCTAGTTTGTTGAGGAAAAAAAAATCCTCATGTGTTGACACCTTTAATATCTGTGTCTTTCCCCGAGCACTGTTAATTCTCAAAACATTTCAAACTCTCAAGTTTACATCAACACACAGCCCTCTGCATTTTCTTCAGCCTTGAAACAAATTTGTCTCGCAGTTTATCGAGCAATATATCACTCACTTTCACCTGAGCATTTATGTCTAGAATAACAACAGTACTACAGGGACTTCAGATGTTTTCACAGAAGGCAGGGGAAAAAAATAGTCACTCAATTTGACACCATGCAGTCACATATTTTGTGCCTCTCACTGTCTTCCATCTGCATTAATTTGACATTCTCTAATCTGGCACTCCCATTTCCTGTCAGCAACAGAAATGCTGTAGCCTGCTGGTTTGGAAGTCTGTAGAGAGCATGCACAGAGAGAAAGTGGAGCCTATTATGGGTCACCTTGGATGCATTTCCCATTAAAGGGTGAGCATGCTGCTCTAAAACGGGGACTGCTGTGGTTTGGAGATCAAGGCCTGCTGTCTCTTGTAAATGACTTTTACGCTACAAAATAATTAACCACAGGTACGGACTCTGTGTTTGCAGTGACTTGCACGTGACATGGACTCTGAGGTTATAGGGAGTTGTCAAATGTCATACAGTTATCAAGATACATTGTCACATGGCACTTGAATGTGTGTGTGCGTGTGCATGTGCGTGTGCGTGCACATTCAGTACAGGGTGTATACATAATACCACTGGCTGCCAATCACTGGAATCCAATGCCCCAGGAGAGAAACAGGTTACCTGCTAAATTGAGTCCCTTAGGTTTTCCATGTGGTTTTCCATGGAGTGTAACTGTGACTACTCTCAGTGCTTTCATTTCAGTAATATAGTGTATTCATTAAATCCACATATTGCACTTATAGATTATTAGGTTTTACCCAAATGACAGAGGTTGCTCAGAAACCCTCTATAAATTGCTCAAGTAGATTCTTTTTTTTCGTGAACACACAGTGTTGAACGCCTGGAACAGATGGCAGAGGAATGTTGCCATTCAGACGGTATACTCGCTATCAGCATCTCCAGAGACAACCACACAGTCGGGGCTCATTACAGTAGACAGCGACTCATTGCATACTTATTGCGTAGTGACATTTCTATTGAGATAGACTGACCATTTTCCTCTGTGCAAAGGCTGTTTCATCACGTTTGAAGAACCATTTACTGGTCCCACGCGAACTCTGCTCACATTCATTAGGCAGGCAGAACTGCAGATCCACGGAAACTCAGAATCGGCGCTACACGTCCATGTCATGCACGATTTGACAGCATCTGCCTTCATCCAGGCTTGCTGTCCATAACTCATCGGATTTCGATGCAGCGTTGTTGGCTTCCAGCATGACTCATTGTGCCGGAGACTCAACGGCACTCGCGCTCCATCCAGCAGCTGAGACACTGCTGATGCCAGGTGTTGTATTTTGTGGAGATAATAGCATCACACTTAAGTGCTCTGACAAATTTCCATGTGGTAAACCTGAACGGAGCAGATCCCTCTGCCAGAAGTTGTGTAGAGTGCCAGAGGGTTTCTTAGGTTTCACAAAAGTCACTTTTTCTCAGTTGAATTTATCTCACAGCATCTATCAACACAAACATAACAGAAGATGTTAGTCACTTTATGATAGGTGAAACAAACCAGAATAAAATAGATGACCAAGACAGACACAGATAATGGGGTTGAGATGATTCCAGAACTTAAATGTTTTTTTTGTATTTTTTCTTGTGATATTATCATTTGGCCTCAAATTTTATACTTAACATTATCACACAAGGGATAACACAAGTGGACATATAACTCATTTTACTGTGTAACAGGCAGTGATCTATCATTTAATGTGGTTTTGTTATTCTAACGTTGGAAAATTGGTACAGTGGAACAGAAAATGTCAGACAGCTGGCACATAACAGTTGTACTGTATAAAATGTAATGACTTGCATTAAGGTATGTTATTCATTTTTAACCTTGGAAACAGCTGTTAAGAAAACAGTCTCACCACAAAATTTATTTGTGATGTTTCTTTTGAACTTTACTCAAATTTAAGGTCCTCTTCCAACTCAGCATCAACAATTCAAATATTTTCTACAAGTAATCCTTCAGTATCACATCACATGATCCTCATCAGCAGATGGAGTGTGCCCAGTTGTTGAAATAAATGAAAAAAAAAAAAAAAACAGTACATTGAACCGTGCTCTAAAAGCAACAACGCAACAATGTAAAAATAGCAAAAGTACTATAGAATGGGCAATAATTAGGTCCTAAAAAACATTTTCCCATAAAACAAGTGAAAAAATCTGTTATATTTGCAAAAAGATTTCAGTTTTTCTCACTGTTTTTAATTAAAATGAACCAAAAAAATGTAATGAAGAAGAAATATTAAATAGCAGAAAAAGGAAGGACTCAGGTGAAGTACAAACACACCACTGATTTGACTAATTAAGTTTAAGTTAACCTGTCACAAGGAGAACTGCTCAGTCTGTAAAACAGTTGAATAATGTCTTTTACAAAATGGAGCTGGAGGTGTGATGTTTGAAAGAAGTTTGCATTTTGGGGCATCTAATAAAGGCTGCTAACAAATCGTATTATGGGAAATGTAAGATCCAGGGTTTTTGTGGTGTTTGACCCACATTATGCACTATAGAGGTCACAATGTCAGCTTCTGTTGCATTGATTATTTTTTTAACCAGTATCTTGTAAACTTTTTGTAAGTGCAATAATAAATCACTGCAGTATGCCTTTAAGTACAGTAAATGCACTTTGTTACTTTCCATCACTGTATAAATGTAAATATTTCTGTGCATATACAAAGAGACAAATTATTTATACTTTTTTGTAACTATCTGGAATGAATGTTCAGTTTACAGCCAACCTCTTTCCACTTATAATGCTTAACTTGGTTAAATATCAAGGCAGCACTCATTTCAAATTCATAATAATTCATAAAAATGGCACACGGCATCTGTAGCTCTGGAATTAGTCAAGGCCGAAGACAATTGCAGGCAAGACCAGAAAAATTTGGACCGTGGACCGTAACACTAAATAGGCCTAAAGCAGATGTTCATTGTTCTCAGGGATGATTTGTTTTTTCCCAAAGCCAGAATAGACCAACAAAAGGAATCTTAGCATGGGCAATCGAATCAATGTAAGAAACGAGACAACACCAGGAGCAAATCCTCACAGAAAACACGGCACAACCACCATCTCATAACGCAGTTAGTTATGAAGTTAAGTTATGACTTTTTCACCTCTTTCACACCGGGAAAAAAAAAAAAAAAAAAAGAGCTGCACCTTTTTGGGAGGTCACGTCGTCTCCTGACAACTAGAGTAATGAAGAGGCAAGAACACGGAGCATGGCAACAAAAGGGCAGTTCCAGTTGAGACCCTTTGCTTCTGTGTGACCTCTGACCCGACGAATGACAATTTCTGTGCGACCCTTGTTCCCTGTCAGTCAAAATGTTGCAGAGGGACAACACAAGCGCTCACACACTCTCTCTCTCACTCACAGACACACAGACACAGACACAGACACACACACATACACACACACACATACACATACACACACCCCCTGAAGCCGCTTGTTATTTGGCAGGCTGACTTTGTTCATAGTCAGTGATAATGGCGGGAAATGGAAATACAGAAAACAATTATACCCTTGCTTGGCTCCAGCCCTCACCTGATGAGAGCGTTCATCTCCAGCTATGTTATTCTCCGTCTCCCTCTGAAATATTTAGAATGCAAAGACGGGGTCTCGGAGCATGCAGCGTGTTGTAGTCAGAGGCTGAAACCACGAGTGAACTTGAAGAGCGCTCGTCAGTGTTGCATAGCTTTTGTTTAAAGGTATCCAGTACACCTGCCAGCTGGAAATACCACGCTGATTTGCATTTTTATTTGATTTTAATGTATTCTTTGGAGGTGATGATTTCCAAATATAGACTATCCCGATTCTTTGCTCTGTTTGCAAGCAACAAGCAGTGCAAGTTAATTCTGTTGAGTAGTGTGTTTTTAATAGATCAAAGAGGAAATCTGGGGCTGTCTTATGCAATTAAGGAGATGCATTAAGAAGAACAAACCCCTGTGGGCTGTTGTTTTCAAATGATGCCCCACTGCTTCCACTGGTACATCACGATTAACGTTGTGCAGACATGCCCTTTTGTTGAGTGCACCAGACAGCAGGCAACATTCTCCCAGACCGGCTACAAGATCTGGATATTTTTTAGTTAAACCAAAGGCTGTTGATGTTTTCTGAAATACAGAGCCAGGAGTCATGATAACCCCCGAGAAGCTCAGCAGACTTGGCAAGAAGCAGGGAAGAGAGAGGCTTTCTTGATACTACCCTCCACCCATTTTTTTTTTTATTTATTTTTTTTTTATTTGACTATTAATTTTTTTTTTTTTTTAAACATCCTCATCCAATCAACGCCTTCTTATGAAGCTGACACTCATTCTCTTGATTCATACTTGCCCCTGCACGAGCAGATTTACAACCTGGCACTGCTAATACGCTTTATATCCACTCTGAAGAAACACTGCATCCTGAGTGAAGCACAGTCAAGTTCATCACAGTCTCTCTCTGACGTTTCTTGTGGGTTTTTATGCATGTAAGAGAAGATGAAGATAATTTTTAATCTAGTGCAGTAGAAGTTGAAGAATCAAGTGTGAGACAAGCCTAGTGATCCACTTCTATTCAACGGGTCAAGTGGGGCTGTGTGCTGGTTAATCCCCGCAGGGTCTCAAATGATGGCTCAATTATATCCAGAAACTGACACATAATTTTTTCTCTTCTTTGAATTCTTTGAATTTAAGATACTTTATGGCTTAGTTTGGCTTTGGGTTGAACAAATACTGTGTTCTATGTAACACAGCTGTATATACAACAGTAAACCGGTTTTTGGCAAGCTTGAAAATTGCTGTGTTGCAATCCCAAATGATTTGAGATTTGCAATTCAAAGCTGTGTGATAACACTGTATTGTGTAGCACCCAATTTAACATTAATAGGCAGTATTAACACGTAATGAATGGTTTCCAATAAGTATGTTTTGAAGGGATTATTCATGTATTTTTAAAAACTATTTTAGAGCAACAATTGGTTGATCAGTTGATTAACTGATTGACAGGGCAAATATTTACATAACCAATTAATCAATTTAGTAATTTATCAATTAAAGATCATCTTTGGTTCCAGTTTCTCAGATATGAGGTTTCGATGATTTTCTTTGTAATATAGTAAACTATATCCTCAGGTTTAGGACTGTTGGTTGAATAAAACAAGCTATCTAGTACATAACCTTAGGCTATGGGAAATTCTAAGTATTTTTGCTATTTTCGAACAATTGGTAATTGGTACTGAAAATGATTGTTTGTCAAAGAAGCATCTCTATCTGGTCTATAATCACTGACTGATAATACAGCTGTGAAATGGCTGTAATCATATATAATTTTATACAACTAGATGCATTAACCATTAATCAGAGTGTGTTATAAAGCACTTATTAACTATTTATCAACATGTATAAATCTTTCAAAGGTGGATTTAAAGAAGAAAAAACATTTTTTTGCTTTGAGCTAGTAATCATTGTCTAAGAAAAGAAAAGGCAGAAAATACCCCTCACAAGGTCTGAAAACATGTGATGTGTCTAGATGGTAATTTGTTTTCCAACAAAGAGTTCAAATCCCAAAGATATTTCATTTTAAATGATATGAAACACAGAAAAGAAGCAAATCCCCAAATTTAAGCTAAAGCTACAAACAGCAAATATTTTGCAATTGGCACAAGTGAAATTTTTATCAAAAGTGTTGACAATTAATTTCTGTTAATCAATTAACTGATGGATTGTTTCAGCATATCATCTATAACAATAACTGTATTATATTATTTTTTAAGCATTAAGCTTGTATACAAGGTATGGGTGCTTCTTTGTATCTGCTTCTGCTTACAACTATGTTATTGTTTGTTATCAGTTGTTTAGATGCTTCTTATAAATGCTAATTATGGGATGTTAAAATAAGGGCCAGTTAATTGTCACCACTTGGCTTTTATATTGTTTGACTGATGATTTTTTTTTGAGATGCAGTGATTCGATGCCGTTTGCTGCTGTAACTACGGCAGGTTTTTCTCTTAAGACGGTGTGCACGGCTGTGTTTTTGCTTCTAAGAAACTGCTCTGCATCAGGAGGGTCTCACAAACCAAAATATTCAAATGTAGTTAAAGCGATATATGCAAATGTAGCCATGAAACATTTCACAAACCCACAGCTCATTGTCAAACATTACTTCAAATCACTTTGCTGGCAATATACCAGATACTTTTCCCCCCTCTCTCTGCTCTTTCTCTCTACAACCTCCTTGATCTTGTGTCATGCTGACGGGTGTAATTGTCAGACGGTCCTTTGCTGCACAACTCTCATATGTGGAGAGTCTGAGCACAGTGGGTGGAAGAGGCCAGCGGTTGAGGTGGGTCGAGTCCGCTCGGTCCAGTCCTCTCATCCTTCAGGGCACAGCCAGTAGTTTGGTGATAATTGCATGGTGGAGCCAGTGTTCATATTCATGATAAACCTGAAGCAGGCCTCTCCTGCTAATAGATTATCAGTCCCTTTTTTTACCCTTCCAGCTCTCACCCATCTCTTCATCATCATTTTACATTCAACAAACTGCAGGGGCCTATTTCGCAGAGTGAAGGAGTGTAAAGCTCAGGAATAATTATTCTTGTTTACGGCAAACTTGTGTGATGTTTTACAGTTATTTCACTGCATGAAATAAACCTGTGAAAACAAAGAATTTATGAATATGGAAATTATAGATTAAGGACGAGATACACGTGATGTATTCAATATTATGAGCAGAAATATGGATCTGACCGTGGTGAAAGAAGTATTCAATATTCTTTTGCTACAATGTAAAAAAATACTCTGTAAAAGCCTTTCATTCAAAAGGTAAACATACATCAGAATTATCAGTTATATAGAGCAGTAAAATGCCCCTGTGACTGATATATTATTATATATGAGATTATTAGATTGTTAATACTGTTGTTAATGCAATGTATAAACAGCATTTTACTGTGGTAGCTTGTTGAGGTGGAGCTAGTTTTCATTGGTCTGGTAATTTAGTCTTGAGGTTCCCGAACTTTATGGGTCAAGGCCTCATCAAAGGGTCACAAGATAAATGTGAAGCGTCACCATACGATTAATTGGAAAGGTCTGCTACACCAATTGGTTTTCATTTCTTGGACTTTTCTCTAATCTTTGCCTTTTTGTGACATAAATGAAACCATGTAAGAGGTATAGAGAGGGAATGTCTCTTTTTTGCTAACAACTCATGGGTATCTGAAAATTGACAAGGGACACCAACCGCACACTCATTTTTAATGAGGCATTACAAGACTCTTTTTTTTCTTCTCTCAACTACTCATTTAGTCTATATAACTAAAAAATAAAAAAAATCACAAGACAGCAAAAAATGTCAAGATGACATCTTAAAATGTCTTGTCTTGCCTGACCACCAGTCCAAAACTAAAAGATATTCAGTTTCCAGTGATGTGGATCAAAGAAAAGCAGAAAATCGTCACACTCGAGAAACTGGCACCAGAGAATACTTAATATTTATGCTTTAAAAAATTACTTAACAAATAATCTAGTCATAATAGTCATAATAGCTGTTGATTAATTCTCTAACAATCAACTGATTGTTTACTCCTGAAATGAAGAAGGGTAATAATATAAAGTAGCATGAAACGGAAATAGTCAAATAAAGTACCTTCAATGTAATTACTTACTTTGAACCAATGATAACCATCTATGTTAATCCACAAATGTCCACAGAACGAGGTGTTCAGAAAGTAGAATGTTGCTTTGTCTGATCGCCCCTGAGATGCTGATTTAATGTAGTTTGTTTTCTGTGTTTTTTTTTCTCCTTATCAGAGGGGGGCACATGTGAAGTAATTGCTGCTCACAGATGCTGTAATAAGAATCGTATTGAGGAGCGGTCACAGACGGTCAAGTGTTCTTGTCTGCCAGGGAAGGTGGCTGGAACCACCAGAAACAGACCTTCATGTGTTGATGGTGAGTAATTAAACAGATAAAGAAAAAAAATATATATATATCAGGTTTTACTACAGCGCTGTCCCAAGTTTGCATGGGGAAAAATATTTGTTTTGAATGTGCTTGCCTTGCAGGAAAAGAATGGTTTCCATTTTTATTCAAGTAAACATGTACTCTATTATACGAAACTGTTACGTTTTGTAAAGATACGGAGATTTGTTCAAATAAAAGGCTAAGTCACCCATGCAATGCCTTGTCCCAGATAAGATGAACATTAACTGGGATAATGTCACATTCAAATTCTGCTGCTGACAGACAGCAGAAGGTATCTGCAGGGGTAAGCTTTACTCCAACAGCAGATAGCCAAACACAACTGCTGAATGTAGCATACCTCAGGCAAGAGTCAATAACATAATGCAAAGAGATGCAGAGGGAATCGCTGCTGATTATATATGGGCCTCGTAGATATTTCATAATGGTTTCATAGATGCTTCAACAAATGTCAGTGACGCAGATTCAGTTCCTTGTAAGAAGGATGGATTTGGCGCTCAGGGTCTAATACAACTAAAACACATATTGGCTTTAGGAAAACCTCTCACCTGCAGCTTTTATCTTAAATCCTTTTTGCAAATATTACTGCAATCTCTGAGCGGACTGGGGGAATTTGAGGTCTCTCAATGTCAACTCTGACATATTCTGTTCCTCTGTCACACATTACAAACCATTTACTGTCTACTTACCCTGTATTTAAGGCAATTTTCTTTCCTGACGGCAGAAATGTGGCGTGCATTAAAGTCAAGTCACAGTCACACCCACCGATCCCCTCACTCAATGAAAAGAATGAGTTCCACCCTCTGCATTCATGTGTAACTGGCTTCTAATAAAGAAACCGCATTGTAATAAGCAATGGTTTTACACTGAAACAATTTAGCTGAAGCATATGCATATGACACACACAGCCAAGTTACTTACCTTTAATATGACACATTTGATAATTAGGATTAGCAAACAGGCCACCTAATGGCCATTTATCTGCAAACTGCCGGGCTGTGCTATCTGGCTTTGCACTCTGTTAGGGTGAGAGGTACCTGCATCACCATTTCTCTTGTCTTTGTTGCCTGTAGCATCCATAGTAATTGGGAAGTGGTGGTGTGAGATGGAGCCTTGCCTGGAGGGGGAGGAATGCAAGACGCTCCCTGACAACTCAGGCTGGATGTGCTACGCCGGCAACAAAATCAAAACCACAAGGGTAAGATAACCTCTCCTGACCGCGGGAAACAAGATGTCATAGCAGAACAGTGGGATAGAAATGTACCGCGCTATATGACACTACCAGTGGCATCAACAAAACAGCATAGTTACCGGGATGGAATTTCACTGCAAATTGACTTGTTAATAACAGTCTAACCCCTTAATTTCCTCCTTCTCTTTTCTTGTCAGAACACTCAGCCATACACAACATCAACATATTAGCACGTTGCAGAAAGGACGCAAGGAAATGCCTCTGGTGCAAGGGTTAATTTGCAGGTCAGCCTCATATTTTTTATACTGGGCACTGATATGCTAATTAATTTCTTTCAACTGTCTTAATTGCCAAGCTTTGTAAAGGGCAAAACATATGATTTATATTCATCTCTGTGATATTTACATCCTTCTAAATACGCGTTTCCTTCTCTCTTTCAGCACTGTCACAGGACCAATTACCACAAAGACAATGAACCTATTGTTGCTTTAAGAAATATGAACACTTCTCAGATTAAAGTGTAAAAAGATGTAGAATATATAAAGCACATCCTGCTCAAGGCTTCTGAAAATACTGATGCTCCAAGCTGCCTGCGGGGAACTTCATCATAACCTTGTAATGAATATATTTTCATCATTTCTTTCTAACTTTGAGATGGAACATGAATGTCAGCATTTGGATTAATATCTGGATAGCATCTGATGTCCCTCCTCAGACATCAGTGAGACAGATGTCTACGAGGAGGCACCAGACAGGAGAGGAATACATCAAAGGACGTGGGATGAGCAAGACCAGTAGTTGACAGCCCTCAGGATTTTATTTTCTCTTTTTAATATTCTAAGAGGAAAAATATTGTACATAAATTGTTTGTCATTTCTTGTGCACATGAACTTTATTTATGGTGGTGGTGAATATCGATCATTCGAGTCCCTGAATGCTGTCTTGATCTTCCCTTTTCTTACCCACAGAACCCAACACAGCCAAAGTTTGGACGAGGTCAAAGAGGTTTGACTTGACAATGAAACAGATGTATTGTGAGGGAGATGTTTTACAAGTACAGCTTGTGTGTCTTGATACTGTATATTTTACCACTTGTTTGTATGGTACTAGTATGCCTTTGATCACCTCTTTAATTACTTTACCAGTCAAATTTGGTAACACGTCAGCTCCCCTGAAACTGAGTGATTCACCAAAAATGTGATACCAGTAGGTTGTTTTCGATACTTGAAATGCCTTATTTGTGTCAAATCATTGAGATGATGATATTGTACATATGAAGCCATCTATTGATATGTGCTGAAATTCCATTAAAGTCATTGTTCCTGTAACTAATGTGAGTGCCACTCTTATCATAGTAATCACACATCTGTTGATGCTAGAGCAGCCAAATCACTGCTTTAAAAAGGATCATTTTGGCCAGTTTTGGAAATAGACTTATTCGCATTCTTTCTGAGAGTGAGATGAGAAAATTGATACCACTCTCATGTCTGTACGCTAAAAACCAAGCTGGAAGCAGATGACATTTAGCTTAGCTTAGCATAAAGACAGGAAGCTGGGGGAAACAGCTAAGCCTGGCTCTGAAGAAAGTCAACAAAATCCACCCACTAGTCCCTCTAAAGCTCACTAATTTACATGTTACATCTAATTCATTTGAACCGACAAAAACTGTGTAAAAATTAAAGTGTAAAAATTACAAGTTGTGGGTGTTTCCTCGCCGGAAGCAGTGACTTCCACTACTCCCTGCCCAACCAAAAACCAAACATAACTTGCCGCTTTTACAAACTTGCAGATTAAACAAATGAGATATAAAATGTAAAATTTGTGTTCCTAAGATGTGTTGGTAGGTGGACTTTATTACTTTTGTAAAGTCCAGCTATAAGCCTTTTTCCTATCTATGTCTATGCTACGCTAATCCTCTCCTGTAGCTTCACATTTAACAGACTATGGGAGTGATATCAATCACTCCATCTAACTTTCAGCAAGAAAGCAAATAAGTGTAGTTCCCAAAGTGTCGAACCATCCCTTTAATCATAATTATCTCAATTGAAAGCATCTCAATCACCTCCTTCAGACTCTTAAAGCCAAACACTCAAGTTATTAACTGCAGCTCCACTACTCTTGCTCTCTGTACACGAAGGTATACGAGACTGAGAGCGATCTCACACATAGATGAATGGGTAACAGGACTCGCTCCTGTATTTACAACACTTTGATGCAGTATCACACTGGGATACTGGCCATTGCTTTCACAGCCTCTACCCCTCAGGATTTATTCCAGGAGGAACTCTGGGTGACTGCCGGTGCTGTGCCGGGTGTCATCCATCTTCTGGAAAAATGAAAGTTTTTCCTGCACCTTCCACTCGTTTCATTTTTTTCCCACCGTCTACTTATACTCAGCTTTGTTTCCAAGCTTGTTTGTTCCTTCAAACCCAACAGTTCACTCATTCATGAGATAAAAATGTAACCTCCAGATTTCTTTTTTAATTTCCTCTCATGCGTTTTATATCATCGTCTGCTTTTAATCTTTAAAAGAATTTTGTCTCAGCACCTGACCAGTTTGAACCATGATCTGCCAAATTTCTCAGTTTTGGAACAGAAATAGAGAGCTTCTCTTACACAGCTTATTTATGCACAGACGAGGTTTCTTTCATGTGTTTCTTTGATATGATATGATCCTGGAAATCTACCAGAGCTGGACAGGGATATAAAAGCAGCCCTGGTTTGACTCAGGCTGAGAGCCCTAGTAGTGTTGTGTCTATTCCCTAATTTTACCTAACTGAACTATACAAGCCAATATATCAGAGTAGTAGTATCACACATGTAGTAGTATCGCAAATACAAATGATGTCAGTGAGTTTTTCATATGAGATATATTTACAATTTGCTGATATATCCTCATTCTGAATAAACATATCTGAATGTTCTAGCTAGCCACACCAGGACTCTATATATTCAATGCAATCATAACGTATTATAAAATATATTTCACAGGTTTGGTTCAAATTATGTATTACGATTATTTTTGTTCACTACCTTGGCATTTGATAGCCATGGTGAGTGACGCATGGGCCAGCCTTAACGCATGGACAAAGCTAGTTAATTGACCTCCCAGTTACTTACCACTTGCTGTGCACTACAACTTCTCTCTGTCCCTTTCCTGTAGTCACCTCGTTCTCTCTGCTGCTGCTGCTGCTGCTACTAAATAACTCTATATAATGTTTGTCCATGCTGTGAACTGTATGTTCCTGATTCTACCACGTCTTTAGTTTTCTTATACATTACATACATTCCAACTTGCATCTGTGTACTACTGATACCTCCGAACACATCTTCTGTGATGTTCCTGGAATCATCTGCGGACACTTTCTTTCAAAGCCTCTTCCAAGCGATCTTCCCATGGGACTGACAGCTCCAGAAGAACAGCTTGCTTGGTGGACTCTGACACAAATACGCATGGTTGCAGGGCGGTGGCTGCAATATATGGCTGGAGAACTTCTGCTTCAGCTGTCAGTCTCTTGCTGGGGTCTGGATGCCTGCAGGCTGCGCCTCAGCTCTGACAAAGGCAATGGTCTGCTTGGAGGGTCAGGACAACTTTGCACTCTAAACTTCTTCTCTGATGGCTTCAGCAAAGGTCTTCAAGACCTGTTAATGCCTGTTGTGAAACAGCTGAGGATGTGCTTCCATAGCTTGGAGGACAGTGGCCATGCTGACCACTCTGCTTTGCGAACATTTGCAGATCACGTCTTCTCCACTGTTGTTCTCACCTGTTTCTGAACAAGGGGGTGCGTTTCCTTCCCTCTGTTCATGCTGGGGAGTTGGAAAGGATCCTAGCCCAGCTCGACCTTGTGCGACCACTCTGACCATCCTCTTGTGATGCAGCGTTACCTCTCCTTCCTGAGTAGCTTCCACTGCCCTCCACCTCCTGTCAGTCTTCACTTTGAGCCCTGCTTTATGCACCTTTGGATCACTTGAGTCCTTGTACTGTAGCACTTCTCTGGCTCTTCCAACCATGAATTTGAAGGGAAGCTGCAGTGGGGACAGCCCTTGGCAGCCCCAGCCATCTCTTGAGGTGGTTGTTGACCCTCCTCTCTAAGGTCTCAAAACGTAACAGCTAATAATGTTGAAAACTAAACTAAATCCCAAAGCCATTATAAATTTCATCTTTTTACAGAGATGGAACAAAAGTGAGTGGAACAGAAAGTAGCCCAGAAGTGGGGCAAAACACATGCTAAGCTTATTTGAATAGCAACTATAGTCAACTCAAATAGTTGCTACCTGACTCATACTAACAACCATTCATTATCATACAGAGCATGACTCAATTAAGAACTTTAATGAGGAGAAACAGCCATGCTTAGCTTCAATGAGAAAAAAAGACTTTTGTACTGTAAATCCAGCTGCGCCTGAATTAGCAGTCAATAGTGAATTAACAGGCATCTGAATGGTTTGTATTCAGTGTTTCTGCTGTGTTTCTGCCCTTGTGCATGTCTTTTAGCTCCATCTGCATTATGGATCATGCAGCATAAACACAGATGTCAAATTACAGCACAGTTTCCATCATCCATTGTGCTGAAATTACAAATTGTTTGTCCGAGGCAGCAGCGTCTGCTCTGCATGTCTGTATGAATACATGAAAACACTGTTTAGGTCTTGGTTTATTTGCTTCAGGCTACCACAATTTGAACTAGCATTTGAAATAATGTTTCCTGTCCAACATGGGATCGTTAAATGAGCATAATGTGTGCAAGATGGAAGCAAGCAGCATCCCATTTTCTGACAGTCTTTGGAGTGGCTCTCTGGGCTGCTGCTGTAGGCTCTGATGTCTCACATCAAGCTGTAGAACAGTGAAAAATAAGACACAAGTGATGGTGATGTGCCCTGACTTCTTTTTATGACGCACCAGGGACGTCCTGGGAATTGAGGCTCCCGTGGGTTTGTTCTGAAGACACATTTCATTCAAAACACTCAGACAGTCTAGTCATGCTCCAGTCTCTTGCACTTGGAAGTTGCTGCTCTGTCTCCATGAATATCAAGGTGCAACTTAAAGACAACTTAAAGCAAGGAGATGTGATGATAAGGTGTTAAGTGTGAAATAACTCCTTTCAAGATATAATCCCCACACAAAAATAATTATCTGCTTGGGAGAAGACCAGCGCTCAAGTTGTCTTTTTATTAGCGGTATATACTGTAACTGCACGGCTGCTGCGAGCGCTAGATCTGTACCAGATACAGATAGACACTTCTAGGTCTGAACATACACAGTGTGCATGAAGTACACTTGCACACTGAACAAGGTAAAAGTTATTAACTCTTTGCTGTTGTTTTCTGAGGCATCAAGCATCACAATCGGTAAGATTACTTAATCTAATCACATCCTGTAACTGAGAACTGTCTCCACTGCCCCTGCAGGATTCTGGGATTTCAAAGTCAAGGTAACACAGACCAAACTGGATTCTAATTAAAGGTGACATCAGGTGCCTCATGCTCCTTTCCTCCTCCTCCTCAGGCTTTCATCTAAATGATTCATGCAGAGAACACCAGGCCTTTCATGCCGTTAGGTCCTCACAAAGGAATAACAGCTTGATCACACAAAGCAAACACAGACAGATTTACAATGACACCGGCACAGTGTCTGTTGCACCGGCTTATATCAAGTTATGTCAGTCCGATGCTGAGGCACTCCGCTGACATGCTGTGTTTTTTTGCAGGGATGTTTCTTACAGACATTTCTGCTGGCAAATGTGAGAGTGTAAATTAAATCATAGGGCTAAAAATTGTTTTCTAATCAAATCACACTGCATCATGACGACAAAACACAACAGACTGTTTAGTTTCCGGGTGTGGTGATTTGAATGGGGTGTAACCTGCTGCGAACCTGACGTGATTGTTTGGGAATGAACGTGACAAGTGTGTGCCGGCCATATGTTGTGGGTTGGAACACTGGCATTGTGGAAGAGGATCAGTCGCTCTGGGTAAAAGCATCAGCTAAATGCATAACGGAAATACAAAATTGAAGCCTTCTCTGAAATTGCAGAGGATACAGGTAGGCTAAATAATTGCTGAATAGAGAGATAAATACTTGGAGGCTTTTTTCCTCCTTTATAAGTGGGAAGAGGATTTATCTCTGTGTGAGCAAGCCTGCCTTGAATTAAAGATGAGCTCCCCCTGCCTTTTATCGGGCTATTGTGAATAACACAGCATATAGTACACAATAACTACAGGTATGCAGAAATAGGTTTGGTATAATAGTTCAGATTTGTGGAGAGGTTGAACAGACTTACCATGACGTGAAAGTGCCTCCAGGTTGAGTAAGAGCAGCTGTGTGCTCTTATTATTTATATTTGAACTGCAGACTGAAACTCTTGCCTCTGAAAAACCTGAAAATGAGTTTAAATTGTGCTGCTAATGAATACTAACAACTCTGACCAAGCTGGTAGTTTTGTTTCTCAGCCTTGAAAATAAAAAGGTTTGTATCTGTTAAGGGGACTGAAATGACTTCTAATGGTAACATCGAAATGAGTAAGATGCCTGTCCTCAAACATTTGTTTCAGATGGGATACTGTCGTGTTTATGACCATGACACTATCTGTCTGAGATTCTTATTTGTTTGTTTGTTTCGTAGCAGACAATGACATAATGCGAGTGTCATCTGTTGAGGCAGAAGAAGCGAAATGAGCAGCGACCGACTCGTGTCCAATCCATCTCCCAGACTGTGGTGTCTTGCTGTAGGTTATTTTCTTCCTCACCACTCAGGCCTCACCCTTATGCTTGACTTTAATGGAGACTGACAGTAAATCACAATTACCCATACAAGACACTTTAAAAATAGTTTAGGAAATTAGGCTTTCCTAATATGAAGGTTGAAGACACAAACGCACGGCCTACGCCAAACAGCTTTCTGTGCAGGCACATCATACTTCAAAGGTTCAGAGGACAGGGTTCTCGTCACACATTTACACCTTTGTTCTTGTTTGTCCCTAAACACTTCTGCAAAGGGAAGAGTCTTTGCCCCAATTTAGTTCTAACCTTTAAAGAATAGCTTGACATTTTGGGAAATGCACTTTTTTCACTTTCTTGTTGAGAGTTTAGATGAGGAGATCAATAACACTTTGATGCCTCTGTGTTGAGTATGAAGTTAGAGTCAACAGATGGTTAGCTTAGCTTTGCATAAACACTAGGAACAAGTGGAAACAGCTCTAACCACAAGTAACAAAATCCACCTACCAGCATCCCTAAAGCTCACTACTCAATATCTCCACTGCTTAACCCATGCAAAAACTGAAGTGTAAAAACAATTTAGCTGTAGCACCCCTAAACTCTATACCATGCTCAAGTGGCTTTACTCACGTTAGGCTGGAATGATGGGATGTTTGGGTTCAATTTCTTAAGGTAGCTACCACAAAGGTTTACCTGTTTTGACTGAACCGATTAATGCTCTACTAATGATTACTTAACCTGTCGAAATTAGCAGTACATATATTCACTTCGGTTTGTCTATATTTTAAATAACTGATCCCAAACAACTCTTTAGAATGAAAAGGAACAGATGTTTACTGTCAGTATTTTTAGTATATAAACAAAATTAGCCCATACAGTTCAACCCATACAAATCAAAACCCACATTAAGACTAATTAAAAACTAACTAACTAAAAAACAATATTGACATATATACCAAGATATCTAAATACAAACTTAAATGTCTTGTCTGTGGCAAATAACTTAGACCTCACCCCTTCTGCACTATTCCTCCATGATTAACATCAGTGGGCCCACACACACACTTACACACACCAAACAAAAAACATTGCAGGCCCGTGTGATCCTCATCAGTGCAACACACAGAAAGTTCAACTCACAGTTTTTGCGGCAGTCCTTGAGGAACAGGTCCAGCTCCGATGAGAGAAGCTAGATGGCAGCGGTGATCCCTCCTCAGGATGAACACCAGCCGCTTTTTCCGATCAACAGTGACTTCCTCTGTGCTTGTAGACTGTAGTTGCTCAGCCACACTCAAAGTTTATTGTCCGATCAGCAATGGTGTCCTCGGACCTGACAACTAGTGAACTTTAGGTGCTATACACCGACACACTACGAGAGTCCTGCCCCGTTAGCAATGGCGTCCTCTGGTCCAGCGGCACGCGGCCTTCAGCTGAGCACAGACACACTCGTACAACATGTTACTGTGATTAAGCAAAACCACGGCTGTCTACTGTGTTTCTTCTGTTTACAAACACTTTAACCAGCTGTTTTTACCTAGCGATTTGTCAGTATTTCTACCCTCGTGTCTTCTCTCTGTAGTTCCGTTTTGTTTTAACCCCGCCCTCTTCCACACCTCTGACCAATTACCACAGGTGACACAGACTGATACCTGCGAAAACCAATCAGAGTAACTGAAACTAAAGACACAGTATGTTTTTTTTGTTTGTTTTTTTTTAGTTTACCAAGGTTTGCTGCCCATATTGTTTAGAATTTTTAATTTAACTACTTGTTTAACTATTTACATCATATTTTGCTTATGACTACTTTATCTTAACCTCTCCGGTAACAATTTTCCCTTTTATTGAACTAAATTATTCTGAGTTTAATTGCTTTACAAAATTATTGTCATCTAACTTTATTAGGAACTGACATGTTTTAATCCCTTAGCTACTTTTACACCGGGCTACATAATTTTATTTCCCAAAGTGTTAAACTATTCTTATAATAATAAGTTTTACTTGATTGATTTTTAGATGTGTGAAGACAGAGTTATTTTGTTTTCGCTTTCCCGATCCAGATAACAAAACCTTCAGTCTTCACCAGCCATTTGGTTTCATCTTCTGGCATTATTTTATGGAACGAAAATAGAATGACTTCCTTTCTCAGGATATTCTATTCTAAAGATATACAGTGTATGTTTGAAGAGAAAAAAAGACTGAAATAATCTACACAGCAACCACTGAAATGAAACCTGATTATTACCCGGCTGAGGAAAGCAAAGATAAAGTGAGATTACAAAAGCCTTTTTTCACCTTGTGTCAGAAATAAAAAGAACTTTTTAAATAATAACATATAAAATTTACACATCCAGTACATACAGAGTGATTCTCAGTGCATCAGGATTAACATTTCTCTCGTCCGTGTACAGGTGCAAAACACTCTCTGTTTCATTACTGTAACACGTAGCCATGAGGCATGAATGCATATGAATACATCACACACAGCTGATAGCATTAATATTGTCCAATTAATGTTTGTTCATTAGTGTAATTGTTCAGCCCTCTGTTTTAATTAAGCAAAAATGGAATCTCTATTCCAGATAGTATGTTTGCATAATGACAAAGCAAATAGATGAAACCTCTCAGCCATGGCCAAACTACATTCAGTCTATCGCTCCACGTCACCTATACACTATAGTTGCCTGCAGTAAAAGAAGGCTAATTTAGTTCAGACACACACACACACACACACACACACACACACACAAGACAAGGGGAATAGTGTTTACATTTTTTATTACAAGTGTCAACTCTAGATGAGGAAAAAGTTGTTAAAGGGGAATAGAACAGTGTTTCCATTATGTTTTTCATGTGCCCCAAGACAGATTGTTTTCTATTAGTGAACATGAACTACTGTCATCAATAGAGAGACTCAAGAGAGTGAAGGTTTCTTGCCACATATCAACTGGAAACCGATATCAAACAAGTTGCCAGAAATATGTAATTTATGAGTCAGGTTTGAATTATGAGAGTCACGTCTGAAGAATTGTTCATTCCCGTTAAATAATGTCTCTCAATTGAGTTTATTTCTGTCTCATTTGTGGACGATAAGGAGAAAATGAAGAATTTATTTAATCATCTGTTCATCTGTTGGTGATTCGCTGTATTTTTTTTTTTGCCTCAGCTGTAAGGTATTTTTTCTTGTGTGCAGCTAAGGAGTGAGGATCCTATAACTCCTACCTTAATTACCTTATTTTGGCTGCTTTCATTTTGAATTTGCGATGTGATTTTCGTTTTTAAAGCCATATATTATGACAGGTGCTCAGAGGGTTTCTGCTCAGTTTGTACAAAAGCGCAGAGCTAAAGCCCTCTTGACTGGCTTTAAGGTTAGTTTACAGATAAAAAGGTAATCAAGGAGCCCTGCACAGGTTTCTTAAACTTTTGTAAGAGTCTGCATGAGTGTGTATGAATCATAAAGTTTATTTAAGACACATCTCACCTAATAAATGTCACACCAGCTCCTTTGAAAATGAATCAGAATAAGAAAGCCGTGAATTCTGCTGGTATTTTAGGAATATAGGCATAAATTTGTGGATGCATGCTGTCACTGTCGGAATAAACCCCACTGTGGTGTAAAAGAATTTGCCTTATTTCAAACTTGTATTCCAAACACTTAGTTGTCATTGAAAGTAAAAAAAAAACAAAACCTCTTATTTCACAAAATATGGCCATAAAGGTGGAAAGTATTACCGACAATACACGCCAGTAAAAAATATATTGTGAATAAAGCATTTAAATCTCGATATGTTTGTGAAGAAGTAAACACAGAAGAGAGTGTGAGGATGGTAATAATATGGAAGTCACACATCGACTTATTCAGTTAAATTCCCCCCGGATTCATCCTTTTTTGCAGCTTCTTTGCTACATTTTCTTCAGTGAGAGAGTGTAGCTCCACGGGTTCCTGATCCTTCCAAAGCTTTCTTGTCCAGGTCTACTCAGATTTTAAGAACAGTCGGGGGAATCTTGGGACCTTTAACTTCAATGAGCTTTGCATTTCTGTGCAATATATGCATACATAAATATAAGATGGGGAATGGTTCAATGAGCCAGAATATAGGAAAAGACTACAGTTGGACTTCTACAGAAGCTCAACCAGCTCCTGAGCTTAACTTGTATGTAACTCTATGTAAACTTCAATTTCAAGAGTCTAAGAAGTTAATTCAGTCGCTGCAAAGCATCTTTACCAGTCACAATCCATTTGCCTGAAGAGTTCAAGAATAGACTTAAATGTATGTTTCTTTATTCGCAGAGTTGGCAGGCATCATCAACAGTGTGCCTGCATTAAAGAGAAGCTGAACAAAAACAAAAACCATGAAAAAACCATGAAAAACTTTAGGGCTGTAACTGCAATCATTATTGTCATTATTGATTTATTTACCCATTATTTTTTTGATTAATCTTTTGGTGTATAGGTTGCCAGAAAACTGTGATAGATTCCCATCAAGCCCGAGGTGATGTCTTCAGTTTGGATATTTTTGTCCGACCAACTCACCAAAATGAAAACATACTGAGTTAATGATGACATAAGACAAAGGAAAGAAGGGAATCAGAGATCAAGAACAGAGATTGGTTAGTATTTTTGCTTGAAAACTTATAAACAGCTAAAAGGTGGAGTTACATTTTTGAGTCTATTCATCTGGTCTGGTTAAGTCTATTCGTCTGGTCTGAATCTTCTTACAATAAATACTGAACAATTTTATAAGAAGCTTTCCTCTATACAGGTTGTACAAAATCACATGACCACCTGCACAGTGTAATAACATGAATTATGTCAGAAGGGTATAATCTTAAATCTAAGGTAATTTCATTTTGATGCCATAAAGTAGCTGGTGGCATTGCTGGAGTGGATTGCATAATATAGTAGAGAGTTTCTATTGTTGTGTCCGTCCTCTACATAGATGTATTGCATTTTAAAACACCCAAGGTCTTTTGTAAACATTAATGTTGAAGCACCATTCTTCTTTTCTTTTATAATACTGTTGTCAGCTGCATCCCGCTCCTGATGGTTTTATAGAAGTGGCTACGATACGGCACACAGATATAATCGAGACACGGGTGTTTACGAAGCTCCTGAACACAATCACCGCATTTACAAGAACAATTAGTTGTGTAATAAGCTTTCAGTGAACCTACGAAAAGTCACTTAGGGTATATTACTCTGGATGACATCAGATTTAAGTGAGTGGTTTTCTAAAATATCTGGCACAACTGAGTATCATGAAATGAATATTAGAATAACATGATTTCTTTTTTACCATTTTGACAACATTCACAACACTCCAAACATTAAATAATAATTGTAACTTGAATGTTTACAAAGCAAGCCCATGCGTAAATTGCCTTGGACTGCATGACAGCTCAGTGAGGAATCTTCTCACAACAAAAACGATCATAATGCATAATTGCGTTAGGTAAACGCTGTGCAAACTGTTTAGAATTCAGCTGCTTTCATCCAGCACAGCGTGTGGCATTCATACAAATCTGATGCTTCAGATGGGATGATTTGCAGTTGCTGTATTCCTGTTATTATAAAATGTTTCTTCATTACAAAGGTAAAAAGCAAAATGTTTGGCTGAACTCAAGCGATAAAAGAGAGGCAATCAGGGATGAGGGAGAATATTATTCATGTAAAGAGGACAACTGATGAAGTGGTAATAATGGTAAACATTCTGTTCTGTTAGTAGCTACAATTTGCTTCAAGGCAGAGAAACTCCAATATTTCCCATCATTACTATAAGCGGAGTCCCCTCCACAGGAGTACTCAGTTTAGAGAGACAAACAAAAGCATGATGTAAATACTCTCAGCAGTGAAGAAGCTCCTCTTCTCTTCTCTCTCCCCTTTCTCCCCATGATTAGCATTTCAAACAGTCTTTGTTTTGCATCAGGGCTTCATGCTTGTGTGCATGCCATCACAGCGTTGCAGGTGGTGGCCTGTCCAACCAGTGGAGTCGAAAAGCAGCCTCTGTGTGTGTGTGTGGGTGCGTATGTATGTGTGTGTGTGTGTGTGTGTGCGTGCGTGCGTGTGAGTGCATGCATGTGCATGCGTGTGTGCGTTCGTTCATTCGTGTGCATGTGTTTTTGAGAGTGCTTCTTTGTGGTAAGGACTATTCCAAAGGGATCTGACCTCTTTACAAAACTCAGAGTACGTCTGTGGGACAGCATTGTCTACAAATGCTACATAATCATAAATTTCTCAGTATTTGTGGTCCTGTGCTTTGATCGGCAGAGAGTGTCACAAGCCACTGACTGGATTCACATTCTGCCTCATGAAAATCCACAAAATCTCTTTTTAAGTGTCTGCCAGCAGGCCCATCCAAACTTTGATTGAGTGCATCACAATGTGCCCTGCATATCAAGCACTGAAACAATGGTACAGACTTTTGCAGTCGCTTGTCTGTTCAGGCTGGGAAAAAGGTGCTGCATCATTTTATCTTAAGTCAATTGCAAATAGATTGTCCACTCCATGGGATTAACCCCAACTAAAATTGTGTTCAAGCCAAAGGAAATTAATAATGAGTTCCTGCAGTTTAAAACTCAGCCAGGAGATATCTAATTAAATCTATATTGTTCTTCGCTCTATCTGATGGGGTGTTCACTGTCCTCGGAGTCCGGTGTTAGATGAGGTGACTGCTGCAGTCCGGGACGGGCTTGTACTAATTAGATGGAGCTTCTGTCTTGCTACCGCGCCACCTACAAACAACAACATATAAAGGAAAAAAATTACACAACTCACGTTTTGTTCATTTCCATCACAATTATTTCAGCATATTTTATACAAGATAAAGCTGAGGGTTTCGATAAAATTTTATTGTATTTTATTTGTTACTGTATTCTTATCATTTATGAAAACATTTATGGCACTTCTACTTCCAGAACCAGGAACACCTAAAAAAAAGTCCAATCATAGCTTAGCAAATGTATCTACAGTAAACCAGGCACACCTACCAAGCTGTGGATTTCTTTGATTTCTCCACACTGCCAAAATGGTGTGCATGGAGCTCTAGAAGGAGGGTTACCCTTTCTTTAGACTCAGTAAAACTAAGGACACAAATGTAAATGTGGAATAAACTGTGCTTCAATGTAATATGTGATTGTTAGCATGTGTAGCTAAATAGAATACTACCTACAGTAGTAATAGGAAAAAAATGTCTGGTTTCAAGTTAAATTAGAAAAACGTGTTCAGGACTGGAACATTCACCCTGTGCTAGCCAGGATGCTAGTATACCAGAGTTTAGAGTAAGTTAGCTGATCTGCTCCAGCCAAACTTGTGTTATATTATAAATATTGTATTGTATATATTGTGTAGTTTTTTATCATGAACATCCAAACCATATAAATTATGATATAAAAACATTTTAGTTACATTTTTATTTATAACTAATATTTGTAACTGTAGCTCTATCCTGCAGTAGCCAAACAATGCTGCTCCTTGATTTCAATGTTCTACATGGATGGTCATGTCCTGTCATGTAGCCTTTCTGTAGCATTATTTCATCTACTGTATATTTAAGAACGCCTTTACAGGATTCTCATTTTACAAAGAGTCACCTGAGAGCATTTAAAACTTAAGCAACTCATGAGGTTTTAGCATTGTCATTAGCTTATGGTAAAAACTAGCTACATCTGATCAAATTTGTTAGTAACAATTTTAATTTCAGTCAACAACATCCGTGGTTGTCTGACTGCTTTTGTTTGCCTCTGTGTGAAATTGAAGATCAATTGTTTCAAAAACTTACCAAGAAAGGAAACCTGCCTCTCCTCCCTATCATTATGAACTATATATGTGCCGTGCAAGAACAGAGGGCTTGACGGACATAGCAACACTAAAATAAAACTAAGTGAAAAGGTCAAGTGTATTCTCTGTCTTTTTTTATTCAGTTGTTCACTTGTATAATCTGATAGGCCACATGACGACTGAATAGCCAGTGCTCACTCACTTGCCTCTGTCTCACCGTAAAATGTTTCCCCCAGGAATCATACATGTAAAACAGTTCAACGAAAACACAACTCATCAGAAAAGCACATTTCTAAATGCATTGGGGGGGTGGGGGGTTCCTTTGGCCGTCAGATTTAATTACATGGGTTTTAGTTTTCAGCGTTAGTTTACAGCTTATTTCATGTTTGTCCTCTTGGCCCCATCATTCACCAGATTATAGAATTAGGGTTTTCTGAGCCCACTGTGCCTGGTGGAGAGCAAGACAGTTGATATGGCCAATGGAAGCAGAGATTATTATGGCTGATTGTGGAAATCTTTCAGCATCAAAGCAGAGCTTACTAAAATAAAGCTTTATGATGAGAATTCACAAGTCTGTCGGCCAGTAAGGCAATAAATAGGAGGAGATTTATTGTCTGACTGTATGTAAGAATCTATAAATACTGTGTCTTAAACTAAAGCCATTTTGTGTTATGTCTTTTGTATAGTGTTGGTGCCACTGTGACTCAGACTAACGCAGGCCTTCACCTCACCTTTGTTGTCTTTACTTTGTTCCCAGAGATGCATGACCAGCCAGTAAGGTCAGGGAGAACTCGGCACTCCTCCCCCTCCAGACAGGGCTCCATTTTACACCACCACTTCTGACGCACAATGGAGGCTGGCGCACAATGGAGCAGAAGGTCACTTTTTAGATGGAAAGACTTCAAAAGATGAGTTGTTTGGAAAAAAACATCTCGATCAGATGTCATACACTCTGGTCCTTAACAGCCTCAGTATCAGTGGACTGTGGTGAAACTGACTAACCTGACTCTACTTTGACAAATAATATATTCATGTCATGTCAGAATAGTTCTGGTTAAGAGAGGTAGAAGAGGGGGCCGGTAATATTACCTTCAACACAAGAGGGCAAAGCCCTTGTTGTCCCCGCCACCTGTCCTGGGAAGCAGGAGCACTTGACTGTTTGAGAGCGTTCTTCAATCTTGTTCTTATTGCAGCAACGATGAGCAGCAACCACTTCACAAGTCCCTGTCCTCTCCTGGGATGACCCTGAGTAAGAAAATTTGGAGGGAAAGATGTCAATTTTTCATACTGAGTTTTGCATGTAAGTGGATGCAGCCTGGATGATTTCAGCCTTTACAGATGGCTGTGGTCAGATTGCAATGATTTCCAGATTTTATTAGATGTAATATTTAAATGAATACACCAATCCTTTTGTTACGCTCATTCATATGACCATGTAAGCAAGTGTAAGTGTACTTCAGACCTAATTTGGATGTTTCTAAAGCTAGAGCACCACCAAGTGGATAAAAAGCATCAGCACTCGTGTCACAGTGAAGTCAGACAAATATCAAATCATATTAGCAGCAATCATCAGCATGTTCAGATATCTAAGTTCAGGTTCCAGATTTTGTATGAACAGAACTGATCAGAATAAACAGCATAAACAGAAATATCTTCTGCATCATTTCACAGAAAAGCAAATAAAAGAACTTGAACGTTGCTTCTGATTAAAACCCCGCCGGTGATTCATGCTGTTACTTCTAATTGACGGGGGGGCAACAGAGCAGAAGTAAAAAACAAAAAGAGACAAACCCATGCATGCTTATTGCTAATTAAGAACTGAGTTGTCTGGTTGCACAGCCAATGATACCTGCAGGAGTGGAAGGTTAATTCATAATTAAAGTGTAGTTTAAAATCAGACAATAATCAAGGCAAAGGCCAAGAAATTAAATATGTTATTATTTTAAAAAATGTAGACAAATATCAGGTTTCATATTGGAGTTATCCATGTGAGGTTGCTGCTTTGGCACTAATGAAAAGTAACTAAATACATTGTACTTTTACTTCACTGCATTTATTTGAAAGCGATACATTACTTTTCAGATTACGGTTTAACAGAAAAATAACATTGGATATGCTTATACATTTTTCTTTTTTCTTCTTCCACGCCATATTGTGACCCTTTGCAGGGACCCCACCCCCAAGGTTGGGAACCAGTGGCTTAAATTATCCAAAGGTTTATAAAGTAGTTAAAATGCTGCTAATGCATTGGTGCATCAGTAATAACAATCTAACAAAAATAAATCTTTATAATATTATTAGTCTAACACGTTTACTTAAGATACTTTCAGTCAGTTTTGCTGATGGTACTTCTGAACTTTTTCTTTGTAATGGAGTACTTCTTCATTGTTGTATTGGTACTTTGATGTAAGTAAAGAATCTTAATTCTTCTTCCACCACCACTGTACTGAAATGTACTGAAACACCCCTATCCCTCCATGTAATACTGCAGAGGTTAAATGTTCAGTGTGTCATGTACATTACAGCAGCATGGTGTAGAAAGGATTAGACTGAGCCTATCAAATCCTTTTTAGAGAATCTCAATATACATATTTCCTCCATATTCACTTCTGTTTCTAGTAAGAGGCAGATTGAGTCTAAGGTTGTTGTTGCTTGTACTGAACTCTGTACCAGGCGACCAGGCCGTTGACCAGGAGCCATAATGAGTCCCTCAGGGGGTGTGTGACTGGTCTGGTTGGGTCTGACACCTACCTGTCTGTCCTCGGGAGCTTTGGTTGCCAGTGGACACTAGCTGGCTGCAGAGGCTTACTATACAGAAAATCAGGAGACCCCAGTGTAATGGCCGAGCCGATGTGTTCAGTTCCATCTTGCCTGCACAGAAAAAGAGCTTTACACACACTTTAACCCAATCAGGCCAATAGTTTCCCCTAAAGCGTGTGACCTTAAGGCAAAATAATATGCATTATTAAATCCTCCTGAGAATTCCTGAGTACTGATATGTTGTTCATTAGACTGTGCATCTCTTTGCTCTATTATGACACTCACATCACAAAGCTAAGCCAAAGCAAATAAAAGCCTGATCAGTGGCAACTTTGGAGGCAGATGAGAGTGGGTCCTTGCACTCTTTTCTGACTCATATTATCCTTCAGCTATAAACATCTAAACTCTCCCTCCAAAACAACTTGCATTCCACGTGAGTCACAGAAAAACTGGGACGTGGACTTTTATGTCAAAGTACAGCAGAAATGAATGCAGGACAAAGATTACATAAAGTAAACGCTTAATTCATTAGTTTGAGGTGATGTACAGGTTATAAACTAACACTTACTTTCATAATTGATTCATTTCCAGATTATTTTCTCAATGAATCATGAAGTCAATAAAATATCAATAATCCAGGAGCCCAATTCCTTCAAATTGCCTGTTTTGAGTCCAAAACTTAGAAAAGGCAGCAAGCCCCTACATTTAAGAAAGTGGAACCAGCAAATGTTTGGTATTTTTCTGTCAATCGACTAATGAATTAATTGGTTTTATAAACTAATAAAGTTCTACACATATTCCACATTTGCATTCAATGATAAATGCATCAATCCTCGACCAATAGCTATATGTCCATGAACATAACTTTTGTTTGTCATATTCGTGCCAAAACACTAGTACACCAGTACATGCTACTACTGTTTACTGTGTTGTACAATATTGTCACCATCAATAAAAGTGAGTCTTACACATTTGAACATTCAATTAGAACATTTAATAGAGAAAAGATGACATCAAAATATAGGATATATTGATTTTTGCTCAACAGTAAAGTAAGCCAGCGTTGAAGTCAGACTGTGGTCAGTGACTGAAATTCATATTTGGATTGTTTATTCAGCTTCTTACCTCTGCTGGGGTTATTGATGTACATGATAATCCCCTGCTGGCGCCATCGGTGTCTGTGTTTACATCATGCATACCATCTGACGAACGCCTCAGCAAGGATGCAAAAGTTTGACACCTATGTGTGATCCTCCAGTTTGAAATTTTCTACCTCAATTCAGAGTAAAAGCGAGAAGAAAAGAAAAGAAAAAAAGCAATCACCTAATGACGCCCCAGCTGAAGGAGATGACAGTCAACACGTCAGCTCAGCGAAAACCTGCAGTTTCACACATCAGTTCTTCTTCCTGAAGTTACTGTAGCTCTCAGGCAGGATGTGATGTTAGAGATGTGTTGGTCTGTGAACACAGTGGGATCACTCCGAGGAGCAAAACTGCTGTGAGCTTTTCCCGTCGGAAAATTAAAACTTAATCAAGACAGAAACCATCTGTCTCCGGGACAATATGCGGCCACTTTCATTAGCGGCCTAAGAAGCTTAGAGAGAGACGTGTCCTGTCACACAGTGGAAAGAGAGGATACACTGCTTCTGAAAGAGGACAAGCCCCCTTGTTTGATTAGTTGTCACGAAATACTTGATTTAGTTTTTAGTTTTCTATGAGTTTGGGGTTAGGGTTAGTTTTTAAAAAAAAAATCAATACAAGATAGCATTCTGCAGCTAGTCTGGGTTCATATCAATGTGAAATATTCATTTATTCTTACAGTTTGGAAAGGAGTGAATGTGAGATGTAGGATTTATTATTATTATTATTATACTTTATTGTGTCACCCTGAACTGTAAAAACTCAAATTAATAAGGCTTCAACAAAAACTTGCAATGTAAAATATTAAAACAAATAATTGCCCAGTGAAACATTTTAAAGCAGAGTCAGGGGAAAAGTAAGTTCACCAGCTGCTGGATAATCTTCTCATCTAACTCACTATTTCTTAAAATGCTGGGACTACTTCTTTGGGATTGATTGAACATTCAGTTATAATTTCGCTTAACAAAATATCTATTTGTTACTGTTATCTTAAAGATTTTCTCCCAAGATCTTAGAAAAATCTTTCATGTGTTATGGGTGTAATCCAATTAAAGTCCTGCATGATTAACAGTGAGGTGACCTGTTGCGTCTAAGTAAAGAAAAACAATGAAATCATCTAGTAAAATAGGCTTTGTCTACAACCATGATAATAAAACTTTATTAGAGCATAGTGCACATCATTATTCTCATTTGACTTACAGGTAAATAGCAACAATATAAGTCAACACAGGGCAAATACACAAAGAAGTAAACATAACACATACAAAAAAAAAAATGTTGTTAACTGATTTCATGTTCATACAACAACCAATCCTATTCCACAAGTGAGACCATACGCATTTACATAATCATATCAAATGTGTGACTGCAACATCACAGTAACCTTGTGATGTAACACCCAGTTTGTATTCAGATGCAGTCAATCTGATATCAGTGCGGTATGTTTTAATGGAAGTTCATGCGGTGAAATTGAGCTTGAAGAGAACTGTCTGTGGTGTGGTGACATCTGCCACGGCTAGTTCCTGTCCATCCGACAAGCCCAGCTCTGCATTAGTAGAAAAAATATATTAATTATTAATATGTGTTATCATGAATTTAAGCAGGTCACACTGGACAAACTGGGAATGACTGAAGTACGGCTTCTTATTACCTTTCAAAGTCTTGCAGAGGTTTGGCCTAGTTCGTTCCTCGATGGATTTAACAGACTGGAATAAAATTGAAATGATAGTTTAATCACAGTTTGGAATAAAATGCTGCTGATCAAACACCATGCAGCATTCTCAAAGATGAAATATATTACCTGCAAATACAGCGTCTTATTCTTCCCTTCCAGAGTTGTGGTGATAGCTGGGGATTTCATTTGCCTGGAAAACATTTACACACAATCTTAACCTTATAATTGTTATTTCTCTTGAAGTAGCATTAAAAACTGTTTTTCTGAATACTCACAGAGAGGCATTCTCTGTCAGGTACTCTAAAACCTCCTGTAATTTGGCAGAAGGAGGGAACTGGAGATCTTGAGGCACCTGGCTGCATGCTGAACAATTTTCCTGCAAATCAAAGAGGATGCAGAGTAAACTCGTTATTCTCTGTACAAAAAAATGTACATTACTCTGCTGACACCACTGTTACTTACTCAAATTAGGGCAAAACAAACCTTTCGCTCGGCTTCAAAAGTGTAGGTGTACAGTCCATCCACATCATTAAAGACCAGGTAATTATTTAAAGGAATATATGCGCTGAAAGATAAAATGTTATGTTAGTAATTGTAAGTAATGCTCATTAGAAAAAAAATCAACAGATAATGGGAATGAGAGATTCAGAATGTTTTTGCTACCAACCTTGTAGCAATTTTAAAAACTTCAGTGGCGCAAGCAGCTGTGGAGAACAAAAGCAAAATTAAGTTCATTGTATCATTGTTAAAGTACAATATGTCATATCTGAGTTTAGAGTAACAAGATCAGCTCTGTCCATCTTGAATTTGGGAAAGTTTACACTCAACTCCAGCACAAAATTCATAAAAGGAGCTATCATAAAGTCTTGTTATTGCTATATAGCCAACTTTAGCATTAACAGCTGTTTACTTACCAATCTTACTGTTGCATTTACAAGACAAGAGGTTATAATACGCGCTGCACTACCTCTTCAGGGCAGACAAGACGTTACAGTGACTCTGTATCAAAAAGTGACGATACACGCCAACTGAGCTGAAGCTAGCTGGTTAGCATGCTAACTTCAGTACAAGAAAAAAGTGATATAAATAGAACCAAATCAAGAGGGTTGCTTTCCACCACTAGTGACAGCTCAGCTCTTAGCAAGTAAAGGAATGACGTTTGATGCTGGACTCGTAACGTTTGTTCTAGACTGCTAAGGAAACAGCTGTTAATGCTAACGTTGGCCATGAAGTGATAGCAAAAATTGCAAATAGCTCCTATTAACCAGAGAAGGCCATTATTTTTGCCAAGCACAATGGTTAGTCCTCATCTTAAACACCTTTTCTCTTAGGAAAGAGAAACCTGATTTGAACAGTAAACAACTCTAAGCAGGGTTAGAACGATAACATTTTAATTACATTTTTATCTGTAATACTGTCCTATAAACACTACGGCTAACTAGCTTTACCATGCAATACAACAACAATGACTTTTACTGATTTTTTGCCTGAGACATGAAGCTTTAGCCTCATCTTTTAGCGTCATATCATGTATGCAGCCATCATGTGCATGTTTATGATTCTTTTACATGGTTATTATTTTAGAAAAGAGTCAAGTGGAAGATAAAAATGTCTGGAGACAGAGTTTTCAACAAACTCACAGAATTAGCATTAAATAGATAGCTAGCAGTACCTAATAAAATCTTTAGTGACAGTCATTTTAGATGAAAAAAATCAACAGTGGTATATGTGTCATGCAAGAACAGTTAGCTCTTGACAGGCCTTACAACACTAAGTACAAGCGGCTTAGACAAGGGTCTTCATCAAAAATATTACAAAAATGTCAAAATCTCTTAACAGCAACAGCTAATTCGTCAAAAACGTTTGAGTTTCGTACCAGCAATAACAGCATTAGTTGATGCTACAGCAGGAATGATCCTCTTCACAACTCCTGTGGCACAACAAACAGACATCTTTCTCATCACAGTATTACAGATACTTGTGAATCAATGACGAGAAATTTATCAGTTTCATCAAAAAACTTTAATGTACCACATTTGCATTGAATAAATTATTCGCAGGTTTACCTTGAGTGAGTCTGTATGTCACTCCTGTAATGTTAAACTCTGCAGCTCTTTCTTGGGCTCTTTCAAACACCCACTGGATGTGCTCTGGATTGTCTCCATCTACGCTGGTATCTAGAAAAGGAGAAGACCCAGGTTAATAGCCTTTATGGTAATAACGTACAGATATAGGTTTTCCTGACTAGATTAGATGTGGTAAAGTAGAAAATAAAGATGTGGATATTTTAGCCTACCTCCAAATGGCTTTTCTTTTGGCCATTGTAAGATTCTGGCATATTCAATGCAATGTTCTGGCAGCCTTGGCATTGACGCAATGGTGCACATGGGGAAATTAATCTGTGGATTGTAAAATTTAAATTAAAGTCAACTGCTATTGTACCTCCCTTCCAAGAAAACACCTTTCTGTAGGTGGTGCTCTTTTCTTTGCCTATTTAGTCTGGTAGCTATTTCCACTTATGATCCAGGTCTTTTATTTTTTCCAAACACAAACAGCTGTTGCTGCAGATGGAAAAGTAAAACATAACCTTCTGTGCACCACAGATGCCTCACAGATGCTGTCTTTCACCCAAAACACAAACCGAACAGTAAATGTGAAAGATGTAGCTTATATGAGCTTGATGGACTATTCTGTCATATCATTCATTCTTTTATTGTGTTTAAAAAACTCTTAAAAGTGAAACTAGAAGATAAATTGCTGCTGAAAGTGACCTGTGGCGGGTACAGCTCCAGTGTGCAGTCGATGCATGCAGTCATGCCAGGCAGAATGACACGAGCATTTCCTTTAAAGCCCTCCGTTCCTCCATCGATGAGTGGAATGATGGAGCTGGGATCCAGGACTCCGTCTTCATAGCTCAGGAGGGAGATCTAGGGAAGGCAACATCAATCATAAGCAAAGATTACACTTATATCAGGTAAAGAGAAGGAAATACAATGAACTGAATCAAATTTCTCTTTTCTACCAGCATCCCATTCATCCAGCGTCTGGCAATGATGGAGTCCAGTCCACAGACGATGATGTGGAACTCTGCAAAGACAAGATGAGTGTTTTGAACCTCTGAGGTGTTTACTTGGTGAACTCTGCTAATGCATAGAAAAAATACACTTACGCCTGTAGAAAGACTCATCAAAGTCTTGGATCTTTTTAAAGTGACTGCATGTTATTCATAAGGAAAAAAGAAATCACCATCAAGATATTTTAGACAATGTTAACTAAACCTGAGTTACTTTTCAGCTGTGAAAATTGTTGCTGCAAAGGATACGGGACGACTTTACATCCAGGGATACGACTGTTGATAAAGTCAGCAGCTACTTCTGCCTTCGGTCGTCCAACATCTTTGGGCCTAAATGGATTTATAAAGCAGTTAATTATATATATAAGATGTTGAATCTAACCAGATTTAATCAGACCAGTGCTACAGTCACCAAGAGGCAAACTCACTTACATTTAAGTACAAATTCAAGTGACTTGTACTTTGCCTGATGATTTTGATTTGATTATCCTTATTTCCGCAATAATTCAGGGGGAAATATGGGTACTGTTACTATATTTAAGTCAAGGAACTGAGTACTTTGACCACCAGCAAATTCATTTCAGTCGATCACAGATACCATGACATGGTTGCTGACAGCTATTAGACCATAATATCATATTTCAGAAAAGCAAATTATGCACATTCATGTAAATTAATAATAATTATGTACATAATTATGGGTAATTAAAACTGTGGATGAGTATCTCACACCTTTTTTTCACCTCATACTGTATTTGTCTAATATTAAACTACTGGTAAAACTATAAGATGAAAAACAGAGGTGACACCTACCTGAAAAGAAACTGCCTGTTGAGGTTGGAGACGTCAATAGTGTCCATGTCAACAACATGAATAAGGCGAAACCCAGACAGAGCCTAAAGCACAAGAAGACAACATAAGAACTTATCTAAACCAGTGTATTTTCTCAGCTTACACTTAAGTAAGTACATTTATATAAAGTAGAATGATTAAAGGCATTTCCCACCAGATTTTTGAGGAGTTCACATCCAAGTCCTCCTGCACCAATGACCAGAATTTTGCATGTCTCCAACAGAAACTGCAGAGACTGGAGTGAAAAAAGCATCAAAATGTTTAAAGAACTGCATTTAAGAAACATCACTGTAACTTTTCACACTACACTGATTTAGATTGACATATAAAGTGCATGCATTCTGTAACAGGAAGGCATTTCCGTGTCACCTCAGTGCTTGGCTCAAAGTCAGGATGGGTGAAAGGGCCAGGTCTCTCCAAAAACTTCCTCACATGATTCCACCGGCCATCCCAGTCGCAACCACTGTCCCTGTGTCCACCATCTACAGCCATTCTGGACACACAACATACCAAGATACACTGAACTTGTACTATAACTTAAATGGGTACATTTCTCCCTACTTATCCCTACTAACATGCCATTTATGTCTTATTTCATATTTTTAATTTTCAGAGGGAGAAATTTCAAACTCATTGGTTTTGCCGATTTTTCAATATTAGCAAAACCAATTAGTGTTTGGTGGACTACCAGACAACGCCATTCTGTGTGGGCATTCCTGATATATCGCTATACCAGAACGTGAGGTCACCATGACCTTAACCTTTGAACACCAAAGGTCATTTCTTAAATGTAATTTACTCAATGAAATTAAGTTGAGTAAAATTAATCAAATTTAATGAAGTGTACTCAATTCAATTAAATGTTCTCATATAAATTGAGTGACATTGATTAAATTAAATTATATATTTGTTTCAAAGAAGATTCATATAAATGTGGGTAATGCTGGATCTCTTCGTGCTGCAGGTTTATCAGAAAACCAGATGTACAACAAAGATGGCTGACAATCTTCAAAATCATATGCAGTGTCCCAATTCCATACTACAATTGTATAGTTTGCCCTGCTCTCTATAATATAGTTTTTGCAGTTAGAATACAAGAAATCTATATATTTCTGCTTTTTCATACTGTAATACATTGCCCATTAGATACTGAACTGCAAATCTGTAATTACAGTGACAACTGAACTTTCTTTTCAGAGCTATTCTCACCACTATTGTTTTTGCACACTATATTTCACTGATGTTTGTAGCTCCTCGATTTAATTTCTGCATTGCATTATGGGACACTCACTCATTAATACAGACTTTTATGTGTTTACTTAATAGTCACTTTTTACACTTGAACACTAACTCAAACCCTGCTCAGGATTAATTTGTAGTATGGAATTGGTGCACAGCTATAATGTGCTAGTCACTCTTGCAGTGCAGGGTCTGTTCCTTATGTTTGACACTGAATTGATTCATGGTGTTAATGGGTAAATTTTACAAACAGATAACTGGTTTATTAAGGATGTCCCTTGCTAATATGTTTATTTTCATGTCTCCTGGCCCAGCAGTCGCTGCTCACTATGCAACGCAAACCTGCTGCCAGTCAGAGACCTTTATTTAGCATTCGTCACTAACTTCTCAGTCAGGTCCTCTATTCGCCTTCTTTTCTTCTCCCTGGAAGAAGAAAGGAAAGCAGGGATTAAGCGTGCCGTATCGACAACAAACCGCGAGGGTTAAAGTGTGGTAAAATTATATTTTTCGTCCATTGAGACTTACGGCTCCTCGGCATCCGCCATACTTTCACGGTCCCATGTCCTCGATTCTGTCTGCTGTGTTCACGGGTGTCAAAGCTGCGCTGCACACAACAGTTTGAACTTCCTATGTTTTCTTCTTCTGCTTTCCGATAAATAAATAAAACTGAAGAGCCAACAGATCTTCATAAATGTAACCCAGTGATATAGATGTGGTTTCTTCTTTGAATGGCACATGGCAAGGTGTTGATAGAGATAGGTGGATAGATAGAAACTATCTCATAACAATGTGTTTGCAACATTTGTAATTAGTGTCTTTAATTCATCTAAACAAACAACAGCCTTGTGGTTTACTTTATTGTTTAAATTGTTTGAATTACTATCGTGGGCTGTTGTTTTTTGTTTTGTTTCTTTTACATATGTTCTTTCTTTAAAATGGGGGGGTGCTGCTGCGCATTCTTGAACGCCAGTCTGAAATTCCAAGCACTTCTATGAAAATCTGGCTCTCGCGAGATTTTGAGCGAGACTACGGCTTCTTGTCCTCCCCTTTTCGCTCGCAGCTCAGACGGTGATCAGCTGACCTGTCAAAATATTACGCAGCCCGTGTGGGTATGTTTGTGTTTGTGTGTCTTTTAACTACACGTTGAAGACATGGCAGCCAAGATGGAGCTTGCACCTCTCAGACCGTGGGATGATTTCTTCCCCGGAGCCGACCGTTTTGCCAAACCAGAGTTCGGAGATTTAGCAAAGTGGAACAACAGAGTGATCAGTAATTTACTGTACTACCAGACCAATTATTTTGCCGTGGCCGTTGTGGTTTTTATCATTGTGGGGTAAGTACTGGCAATATGCTAACGCAGGCAGGCTAGCATCTCTGGCTCTATGTTTAATTAGCCTGCATACCTTTTACCCACACCCATCATGACCACACAGGCTATTTCTGTAACGGGTGGCATTGTTATGTCAGTTCAAAGGAACTGTAACTCTTTTATAGGTTTTGCCTTTTATATATTTGCCTTGCTTAGCTTACACGTGTTTTTCTTTCTAATCTTTTCGTAATATCAGCTAGAACACAACTGTAGCTAGCTTAAATTGTGTACAAGTGCTTCAAAATCCCAGGAGAAACGATCACTGATTCTACGTTAGATTTGGAGCTTGTTTATGTGTATACATCACTACTGCTAGCTGGTTGTGGCTTTGCATAAATGACATGTAGTTCGATAGTTTTCTTTGAACAGAGGATGATGTAGTGGAAATGATGAGTATAGGCCTTTCTGCAGGCATCTGCCCTCTTATGGTTTACACAAAACTCTCCAGGATATTAGCTATTGTTGTTTCCACCAGCAGGTTGTGCTAAAAATAAAAAAATTAATAAAGCCTACACCCTATGGAGTATATGTACAATGTCTCATTTTTATTATGTTTCAATATTCAGGTTCCTGAACCCATTTGGCATGTTCCTGGGAGGAACTGTGGTGACTCTGGTCTTTGCGGGTTCAGTGTGGGCAGGAGAGAACAAGGCCCCCATCAAGAACTTCAAAAGGAAGAACCCCACCCTGTTTGTCATTGGGGTTATGGTCACCAGCTACTTTCTGCTGTCACTGTGTGGTGGCGTCATGGTATTCATCTTTGGTATCACCTTCCCTTTGCTGTGTAAGTCTCAGTACATTTAATGTAGTTGCAAATAAATTACCATTAAATTACCACACTGGACTGTCAGAAATCACAGGTTGGGCCTGTTTAAATGTAGAGCAGTCCCCTTACTTTTTGAAATCCATGTGATTTAGTTTAGTTTTTTCTGCATGAACAAGCTGTCAATTAAGTTACATTCTGTTCAAGTTGTTCTAGTAAAGAGGATGAAGGCCACACGTTATTAGTAATATAAATTATACTTTTTTTTTACTTTGAATTATAAGATATTAAATAATAATAACAATAATAATGATCCTCATCATGACAATGATGTCAATCTAATTTGAATAGCAGCTTTCATATTTAGATGCAGCACATGCTATACATACAAACATTAAAATGCTCAGATTAAAAAGTTGCAACCAAACAGTTTAAAATACAATAAAATTGAGTTGAAAATAAAATATTCCAGTTAGATAGTGGTGGTGGAATAAGAAACTAAGAGCAAGATTAAAAAGATGCATCTTGATGTTACTTGAAGGAATTATAGAGGTTGCATCCCAAATGCCCAGGTTGTTCCACAGTTTTCCAGGAAAAACCAAAACTACTTTGGTTGGGAAAATACGTGTGCTCTTTTAAATATGAATGTTAGTCGAGAATGACACCCAAGCTTTTTGCCTCAGATTGAACCTGTTTTGCAACAGTTTGAAGGCCTGTCTTAAAATTCTGTATTTCTTTGATTCAGCCTCAGTTACTGTATATATACAAGTTGTAATACTCTTTAAGCATTCTGTTTAACAACGTAGACTAGACAGTAGGTGCTTCAGCTTGTCTGTGAGCAAAAGCTCTTCACAGTTGATCCGTTCCTATAACACAGAACAAAATGTGCTGTCAGATAGTTTTGTTTTGGTTACAAGCAATGACACTGCAACTTGTAATTTAAGGGAATGGCTCTTGTAAAATTAAATTTAGCTATGAGAAAACACATACATATTTTTTTCTCTGTAATTTAGTATATAACTTTAAGTATCAGCATAGTTTTAATATTATGCTTCAAATGTAACTTGTGTTCCCTGTGGCATATTGCGAACACTTGTTGGCTAATGTTATTTGACAAAAACTGTTTAGGGGGTGGTGAGTCACACAGGGATGCATAACTGAGGTTTTCTGTGGGTGATTAAGTTTTTCCAAGCACTCAGTCTGACTCACTGGAGGGATTGAACAGTACGCACAGTATCAATGACATGTATTCACTCATAACACACTGTAAAATAAAGTCAGCATTACAAGGCAAGCTATAATGTACTGTGGATTAGAGCTATAGTTTTGGATTTGCTGCAGCTCTCTAAATACATTTAGAGTCAGAAGTTCAGCAGAGTGGTTTAGATAATTGATGGGTTGGATCGTTGCAGCCGCTCTAACATCGTGGCGGATAGACGAGGTAGTTTGATCGCTTCCCAAGAGGCCTGCCCACTGCTGCCTGTGTTGACGGGTTGCTATGGGTTGTTGATTTGGACAGAACTACATTTACTGTCTGATGTCATGCATTCAGTATCTGCCTGACAAGGGAATAAAAGATATGCCTATCCTCACACCTGCTTCAAAGTCTGGGTTTCAGCAGTATCACATTTTGTTTTGTTATTTTCCAAAGATGTATCCCACAGAAAATCATCTATAAAGTTTGATTTTGTTTTTACATTGGAAAAAATAACAATAATTCCCTGTTGTTTTTCCTATAGTAATCCTGATCCATGCCTCCCTGAGACTGCGCAACATGAAGAACAGACTGGAGAACAAGATTGAAGGTGTTGGGCTGAAGAAGACACCCATGGGAGTCATCATGGACCTCCTGGATCAACAGGAAGAGAAAATTAACAAGATTCAGGATTTTATTGAAAGCAAACTGAAGGAGTAAGGGAGTGCCAAGGGAAGTAAGTGTCACACAGTATGGATTGAAATTTTCATAGCATCGTCCCATGTGTCAAGTTTTTATCCCCCCTATATATGTAAAGTTACTGAAGTTCGCATTCCCATACTTTTTATCTATTTACATTATTCTCTTATACATTTGTATTAGTTTAGAATGTCTAAAGCGTACAGATGGTTACTTACAAGATTATAACAAGATTTGCACAATCACCGTGTGGTCTGGATGTTAAGAGGCAATGGGCACTTAAGATTACCAAAGGTTTGATCATTCCTGTTTCAATAAATGTTCCACAAGCAAATCATTTCCCTTGTTGACAACGCACTTTGTTCTAAAAGATGACTGAGTATTTATTTCAGCAAAATAAAGCTGAATGTTTCAACACAATGCAGTTATTAGATACTAATTCTATTTATTCTAAAAAAAAAAATTAAAAAAAAAAAAACGAAACCAGATCATTTCAGTTTGCTACCTCAAAACAAACATGTTAGATTTTCTTCTGGCCAAGTAGACCCAACACCCAGTGAACAGTTAACCGCTTAGTAAACAGCAATAACTCTCATCTGGTTATTTCAGGAGCTGTATGAAGACCGATCTGACACCAGTTAGCTTGTAATGTAAAACATGGTTATATGACCTGACTTATAATCTTGGAGTTGAGATATTTCTGTTGTCAAAAGATTATGTGCATACAGCTCCGGACCATACAAGCTGTCCTGAGTGTATCCCCTCCGACCACAGCTATGCAATGTTGGTAAAAAAAAAAAAGAAGAATGGCAAGTGCAGCTTTATTGTTGAATATTATGTCATATTATTTACATGTTTGTTGTTATTTTTGATGTGTCTTTATTTTCATAATATAGCATGCAGAAATGTATAAAATGGTTGCAGGATACAGAGTACATAATTATGGCAATGAGGCAAAAATACTGATTAAATTGACATTTTAACTTTAATTTACCACTGTTCCCTCATCATTGGTAAATACTGGACTAGAGACACCCTGTGCTGTTTTCCCATCAAATCCCCTTTCCTTGTAAAAAAAAAGCTCAATTAAATCTATCATCTGTATTGTTAAGTGTTTATTTGATACTGCTACTCCTAATATTTAAGCAGTTGTTTCCTGTTGCTTTTCTCACCTTGACTGCAGTTTGTGCATGCTAACTTCACAAATGGCAGTTTAAAGAGATCGTTTATGTTACATGAATGCTATATTATAGATTATCAAAGTTTTTATTTGACTTTTTCATTCTTGAAACTGAACTGGGCATAAAACATGGCGGTCCTCTATAAAAAAAATAAATAAAGAAAACCTGATTTACGTTGCAGTCATTTTAATGCTTCTGTGACAGCGGCAGCAGCGACCCGAGGCAACATGTCTTCAGTCCGACTGTCGGTCCGTCCATCCCATTCTCATGAACAAGATGTCTCAGGAAGGCCTTGAGAGATTTTGTCAAATTTGGCACAAATGTCCAAATGGGCTCAAGGATGAACTAATTAGATTTGCAGGTCAAAGGTCACTGTGACCTCACAAAACACATACTTGGCCATAACTCAAGAAATCATACACTTATTATGATACAATTTCATATCCTAAAGGTCAAAGGTTAACTTCACTGTGAAACCATAATGTTCTGCAAAAATACTCCTTACCTTTTATTAAATTCCTACAAAGTCTTCACTACATATATTATGATTCTGGAAACTGTAGCTTGAGTGGTTGGCAGAGGCATACAACCACGAAGCGGTAATTCTACTTAAATCAAGTCTCAATGTGAATATATAGATTTATTCATTCATCACAAAATGTAAGAGTTATTCTTGTCTTATTTCAGTTAAATGGAAAACAAAGAAGTGAAGTTTAGGCTATTACTATAACAAATGAAAAGCTTATAATTCTACTGAGTACCTCTAACTAACAGCGGTGATTCACTGGGAATGCATTTAGTCTGACAATAATACACTGCTACACAGTGCTATTTAGTTATCATAAAAAAATAAAATAAAAAAAAGAAGAAAAGAATCCCCAGGTAGTAGAAGAATTTTATAGCAAAATGTAATGACATGAACAGGTTTGCTCCATAATGAATCATTTCAAATTGAATCAAACAAACCACCTCTACACATCTGTTCTGTGCAAAAGCCCACTGAAAACAAATCATATTTTTATTTTCCTCCGTGTTTTAGAGATAGCAAATGAAGAAAGAGGTTTCATATGAATTAAATACAGGGTGTTCTGGCAATAAACTCTTTGACTTCATTGTTATGACTTCCTCAAAACAACAGCATTAAGTGAGATAACAGCACAAAAATGGAACCACAAGCAGCAAATATCTTTCACGTGCAATGAAAATATAGCTCACTCTTAATTTATGCAGTTCATGTGAATATTTTTAGGGAAACTAATACCAAATATGTTTAGAATAAACATACAGCGGTGAAGACATACAGCTGGAGCTATAACCTCAGAAGAGACTCGTTTCACTTGATTCCAGGACTTTAGGGAGCGGCACCTGCAAGCGGTGACGAAGAGAAAGAATAAAAAGGTTTGTTTGTGGCTTTCTTGTGCAGTACATGCAGTCTCAAATCATCACAGATAATACTAGTTAAGCACTTGACAACATTTACAGTGTTTGGGATAATAAATGCTCTTGTGTTTTTAGCTTTAACAGCGTCAGTATAAAAAAAAATTTGAAATTTAGCTCCTAAATTCATTGATCTCTCAGTACTAACGCTAATATACTCACGGGTTTGAGATAGGCTACGTTGCTCTTTTTAATCTCACTTAGGAGCTGATCACGTGGCGTGAGATCAACTTTTGGTGGCACTCGTCTGCGAGGGACGGGCTTCAAAGTCTTAATCACAGCAGTCAGGTTGGGTTTCTCATCCGTCATCTCTCGACTGCTTGCATCCTTCACACTGGAAGTCCTCCTCAGTTGGAACCTCTCTGGTCTCCTGTCATCCCTTGGGTCCAGATCCAGAAACGGGTCACGTTTCTTGGGCGTCCTCTTCAGCTGGACGTCCCTTAGTGAATTTGCTGGTTCGGCACTGGATTGTTTGGGAATTCTTTTTTGTTTGAGCTGCATCTGAGGCTCTGGCTGCTCTGTCTGGTGCTGCGTTTCAGGCAAGGCGCTCAGGTCTGTCGAGGGTGGGACAAGCCCATGCTCCTGCAAGAGTTCTAGGGGCGGTATGTACCCCAGCATCTGAAGTAAACCAGGAGGCAGGTTTAGGGTGTTCTCATACAGCTGCATCAGCTCCTTTTGCTCCTTCAGTTGCTGCTGTTTCTGCTCCTCCTTCCTCACCTGCCTCTGACGGTCGAGATTCCTGGTTAAAATATTGGTCACCACCATCCTGGGCCCTGGCAGCTCAAAGTGGTAGCCCATCTTCAAAAGGGTGTTGTTGGCCTTGATCAGACGTGAGATCTCCATCTCTGCATGGTGACCCAGCATGTGCCTCTGGTTGTGAAATCGCAGCTCTGTGAGAGTCTCATTGAATTGGAGGCAGCGGATGATGGCTACGATGCCCTTTCCTGTTACAAAATTAGACTCAATATTCAAAGTCGTAATGCTGCGATTCTCTCGCAACATGTTGGCCAGGTTGAACGCTATGTTTTCATCGACACCGGTGTTGGCTATACTGAAAGTTTTCACATGTTTATTCTTCTTCAAGGCATTGACGTAGTCCAAAAGCATCTCTTTGGGAATGTTTTCTATATTGTTGAGGTTCACCTCAGTGACAGAGGGGTGGTTGTTGCGGATTTTGTCAAGTGTCGAATCCAAGTTTGTCTCATTTCCTGAAGGTCTTGATGTCATTTTTATATTATTCAGTGCCAGCTTTGGAATCTTTAATTTGTTAATTTTTCTCTCTTCTTTCTGTGGGAGCTTATCACTGCTTTCATTTATCTCTGTCTCCTCTGGAGTATCTTTGGGAGGCAAAGAGTCTGTCATTTTAATTTCCTCTTTCTCTTCAACATGTGATGCACTGTGTTTGGGAGCTGAGCTCTCGGCCTTCTCCTCTACGTCTGAAAAAGGCTGATTGCCATCTGTATTATTTTCTGTAACTGTTTCTGTGTTGTTATCCAGAGGACGTACATGTTTGTCAGTATTTTCATGTTCATCTGTATTCACAGGCAGCTTCACCTCTCGCTCATCTTTCTCATCCACCTCTTTGTCCATCTCATCCCTCTCATCCACCTCTTCAACAATTTCCTCAATTATCTCCTCTATAATTTCCTCTCCATCTGCACCATCCACCGCTTCTTCCACAATGATTTCTTCTATCACTTCATACTCTTCATATTTCACAGTTTCTTCTTCTTCTTCTTTCTTTTCAGCTTCCTCCCTCAAAGTTTTCTAATGAAAACATTAAACCAGAACATCAAGATTAGAACCATGCTACTCCAAACACAAGACTTTATGTCCCATGGTAACATTTCACATTATAATTTTCATAGTTTCTCAAGTTTATGTTTGATATTCTAGATTGACCTTTAATGAACCTTTGAGATCTCAGTCTCTTACCTCACTAGGCAACAGAGTAGCAGGCACTCTTTCTTCCTCGAGCATGCGTTTGGACTCTTTCTCCCAGTAAAGGTAATCAACCAGGGATCTGTGGTCAAACGTCCCCGTCGGAGTCTTTTCTGTCTGGTCCTTCTGTCTCTGTCCAACCGGTACACTCTCATCTGGGGCAATAATAACATCCATCTCACTCTGAAGCTCCTTAAGCTCCTCAGGCGAAAGCATAGCAAGGAGCTCATCCTCATCAATGTCTTCCTCATTGAGATCATCAATGTCCCTGCTGTTTGACATATTTGCGCTCCGTAGTTTCTTTGCTTCTGCTGATATCAAAAAGGATGGAATCAATGTTTGTCCAGTCTATGACTCAGGAGAGAGCAAACTGGGAAGCCTCCGACTTTGACTTCAGCTAGAAACGGTTTGCTCCTGCCTCATGCGGAGTCTAAAATTAAACCCTGTGAACTGCATGGAAGATATTTAAGGTACAAGCAGGGGAAAGACATGCTAACATTCTTTTTTCAGCGCCTTCTCCCAGCTGGCCTGGCCGTCAGGATCTTTTGGGATGACAGTTGCTTCAGTCACTATTGACAGCAGCAGGTGGACCATTTTCACAGGCCTGGTGGGAGGGGTAGACTCTCCACTGCACACTGAACTCCTCCCAGAGCTCTCCAGAAGACATAACCTCTGAAGTGCTGCACAACAACAAACACATGAGCCAGAGGCGACGGTTTGTCTTCAGGGGAATAGATACTCACAGTTTGAGAGAAGACGCCTCCTCTGTCTGACATTTTAGATTATAACTCAAATCAAAGTTTCATATATGGCCTGCAATAAAACTCAAGTTTTATTTATATAAGAAACAGAAAACTTTAATGGAGTAGTTTGACACAGCATGAAGACTGGATAATCCAGCATAAATACATGGAAACCCAAGGCTGGCTCTGTCCAGTGATAACAAAATAAGCCAACCAGTATCTCAAAAGCTCACTTATTCACTTTTCATATCTCATTTGTGTGTAAAGATTTGGTTAAACAGTTATGGTTTTATTTCCTGGTGCAGAGCCAGACTGTTTCCCCACTTCCAGCTCACCAGCTGACTGTAGTCTCATATTTAATAGATATTAGAGTTCTGTCGATCTTCTCGTCTAACTCTCAGCAATAAAGAAATTTCCCAAAATATCAAACTATTCCTTTAAAAGGTTACTCAACTACTAAATAGCAGAACCTGAACCAGTTGTTTACCACCCACCCACACACGCCTCTTAAAGAAAGTGACAACAACTATCTATGTGTCACACATGTATTTATTCACATCCTTGTTCCCAGTGGAAAATATTATATGACGACATCTAACAACATGTAACTACACACTGACTGTACAAATATGTGAGAAAACAAATAACGAGACATGAATATGTTTTTTTTTTTTTACGGCAGTGGTCTTCTGTAAATATAAAAAGAAGTTCTTATCAAAAGATCAATGTTCTCACCATGCATTTTTAAAACACAATACGGCACCAACAAGGACAAATGATTCTATAAACAATATTGACATAATACATTCTGATCCAAAGTTTAAAGAAAGGAAGAAATGGAAATTCATCAAATACACAGTCTGCTCTAATGATGATCAAATCAGTTCTTGTCATGTCACATTAGTGAACATTTCAAGCTTCGTTTTCAATTTGGATGTTGTATTTATGAATACTTTTTATCATATTTTGCTGACATGAAAGTGGTGAAAATCATTTTATTCTATAACCTACTGTTTTGTATAAGGCAGTAGCTAGTTCCTGGTAAAATACATGGAGTTGGGTTTGGTAAAAACACACGTTGCCTCTGTTTTCATCTTTGATACACAATATCCTTTGTGCAACATCTTATCTGTCTTTTTGACACATTCTCATCTGCCTGTACAATTCATCCAATCCAAGGCACATGGGAAAGTCATTCAAGAGTGTCATCACTGTGTTCAGAGGTTACTTTAAACATGAGGACAGCGTACACCTAGACTCTGCCACTTGCCACTCCCCCTAGATGGAGTTATGGCAGCCAAAAAGTTTGTGTACGGCTTGTGTTTCAACTTCATCCCCTTCATGTGCTGCTGGCCATGGCTTTATTTGTGCCAAAATTTTGGTTTGGTCCTCTTCAGTTGATGCTCATGTAGCTTCCGTCCAGGTGAAATCTGTCCAACAAGTGACACAAAAATATGTCAAATATATTGTAATTCAACTGGTTGAGAACAAGGAGCACACGACCGAACCTTGTGATAAAACGGAGGAATGGAAATGAAAATGCAATAAACCAAAGAGTCCACATCACTTTGTGAGGATGAACAGCATGAGCTTCACGGACTAAACGGAAACTTCCTACTTGGCAGCAAGTCAATATCTCAACAACTAATGGATATATTACCAGGAAATTTGGTTCAAACATTCATCGCCCTAAAAAGATGAAGCCTGCCAACTTCAGTGACTTTTCCTCCACAAGGTCGAAATGTTCATTTTTTAGTAAAATGTCTTAACAACTATTGGATGAATTACCATGAATATTTGCAGGGGAATTAATGTTCGCCTCAGGCTGAATTGTAACAAATCAAGTGATGCCCTTTATTTTGCCATCATCAAGTCAAAATTTTAATTTGTCAATTTTTTTTGTTTTATGACCAAATACCTGCAGAACGAATGACATTCCCAGGCAAATGTTAGCATGATAACACACCTGATAAACCTTAATATGCTACCTGCTAATGTTAGCATGTAGCTCAAAGCACTTGTGCTTAAGTCCAGCCACACAGAGCTGCTAGCATGGCTCTGCTAATCATGTGATAAACACTCTCGGGGATATGTCCTTGCTTTTAATATACGTCATACATCAAGATACTGACTGAAATACCTTTGAGAAAATATAAAGATGCTGTGCTTGAAGAAAAAAGAAACAGCAAACCACAATATGAACATGTGGATGATTTGATTAAATAATCTATAAAGAAGTAACACACGGATGAGGATGGGATGTCAAAATGGAGATGACTGGCAACACGACACAACACGTGACCCACTGTGTTTGGTCTCACCCTTAAGTGCTAGAATGGTTGTCTGATGGTTCATCTGTACTAGTGGCCTCATCACCAACCACCTCAACTGACTCAGAATTTTTAGGCACTGTGTCAGACACTTTGTTTTCTGGAGAAAATCTGCACACACGAGCATTAATCATGAGTCAGGACAAGAGGCAGGGAGGGGAGAAAGAGAGAGGAGATCCTCACGGTTACATTCTTTATGAGCTAAGTAGTTACAGGTCACGCTGGCAGAATACAATGAAAAGATACAACCTTTTTATGCAAGAAGAGAGCAATACAAAGTGATCTTTCATTTACAGAGGCAGAGCAGCACGAAAAAACCAAAGCCTTGAACTGCAACAGACATGCATTAAAGGAAATGCAAATGACACCGGCATCTGTACCTGCCACTGAGCCCTGAGCTGAATCCTCGATATAGCAACCAGCATTTTATCTTCTTCTATATTCCACTAATAACGAAACTGCAAGAACAACACTCAATTATCTGTGACTGGCTCACTTCCTCTCGCATCTACAGCTTCAGCGAACTACAGCACTCACCGGCTGTGTGTAGGACTGCGGTTGTACGGAGTGGAGTGAGCTCCAGGGTGAGGGTACTGAGGTGTGACGGGTGTATCGTACTCTGTCAGGCCGACCGCCAGCTGGTTGCGCCAGTTGCCCGTGCTCTCCACTGAGGACACTGCGAACGAGACAAAAGCAAACACACTCAGCTAATGTTGGAGTGTAACTCAGGAGTAATTGTTGTTATTGGAGACACTGTTGAATCCAGCTTCACGTCACTATTGCAAAACAAACACCCCTCACATGAGATGGCAATATATACATTACAATTAGCAACACTTGCCTGTATTTGTGTTACTCTACATTGGTGTAATTTCATATATTCATACAAATCAGAAAAGGATATCATTACCTAACTGGTTTTGGAAATACAGTCCCAACTTGGAAAATAGGTTAAACATTTTTTAACATGCAGAACTTGTGTGACTTGAATGTAATATTAATACATGAGAGGCACAAACTGGGACTAATTTCCTCCCACCCTTACGTTCTTGGCACCTTACGAAAGCTGTGGATGCAGGATGTAAAAGAGCCTCCACTGAAACGCGCATAAATAAAACTGTCTTGGGTGTGTTAGCAGTTTTTTAAGGCAAGGTGGAGGAAGTCACACTGAGGGAGAACAACATAACTCAAGTGGACAAATTAAATGTGGAAATAAAATAGCATCGCTGGCAGGATGCGTACACATCACAAAGACCATGCTGGCTGATATGTATTATGTAATAAACAACTAAAAGCAGACTGATATGAAAATATATCCAACACTAGTTTAGAAGAACAAAAACTGTTTTTACTTCCTATGTCTTCCTAATTTTTTCAAACAGCTCAAAGACATTGTCTCACCTGAGGAGAAGGAGGTGGTTCTGCTGGAGTGGCTGAAGGCCGCTGGCATGGTCTGGTAGCCCAGGCTGAGCTGAGAGCCGCTGTCGAAGTCATATCCAGCCAGCATCCCCCTCCCTCCATCCCTGTGGCCCCTGCTCCGGTGATACCAGCCTCTCAGATGCTCTGCCACCAGGGCCTTCTGCATGTTCTTGGCCAAGAGCTCATTTCTGGGCCCCTCTCTGTTCCGCGGTGGCCTCACTGTCGCGTAGGGATTCTGGGACAGACTATCTGCCCGGTCACTGCTATAGTGCCTGAATCTGTCATGTCCATGATACCCATTTATTTGGTAGGAAGGGTTGACGTTGTAGTGGCCTTCGACTTCATTCTCATACACATAGGCACCGTTACCGAAAGGCTCGATGTCCGAGCAGGGGTAATCGGTGACGTAGTAGGGACTAGGTGCATAGTGTGCTGAGGCGTCACATGAATAACTACAACCAGAATGGTGCTGGACCAAGTTGGGCATACTCCCGGTATTTCCATACACTTCCACCTTCCTGTGGAGACGATGCATGGTTGAGGTGCGGGAGTCCAGAGTACTGTAGTGGGAGTTGGCTGCCCCGCAGTAGTCCAGACTGGACTGACTAGTGTAGGAGGAGCAGTCCTCTAACACCTCTGTGCTGTTGCTGCGGTGGGCCTGTGACAAGATAAACACTGGCTTCTCCGAGTCTGTGTCTTTTCTCAGTCGAGGTTGTGACTCCAGACTTCCGCTGCGATGCCTGAAGCAATGAGGAGACCCCTCTGACCTGGAGAAGGGACACAGCTTTTAAACTGTTTCTTAAAAGAATAAAATCAGTTATAAGATATTATTTCCAGATTTGTTAGTACAATATGGGTTAGAGGTTTGTATGAGAGCTTTAGTTAAAGGTTGTGCACAAGCAGGGAGTGGGTTGGAGTGAAGTTATTATTGAGGAGAAGGACAGATTTTGGGTTGGCAGTGCTGGGGAGAAGAGATCACACCTGAGCTGGCTGCTGCTGTAGGCATTGCGGGTCATAACCGGGGTGGGAGGCATGCTGCGTGGATCTCTAGGAGGTCTGGGAAGGGTTTTATAGGGACTACTGTGGGTGGAGGAGACCTCTCTTGGATTCTGGTAGTAGTGGGAAGCCTCCTGACCTTCAAAAGCTAATCTAAAAGGGTGTGGTATTGGGAGAGGATCAAAAAAAAAAAAAAGGGATGAGACTTGAGGTAAGGAATGAGGATGCAAACATGACACAACATATATTATGGATTCTGCCAAAACATGACATCACTGCTTCATTCCAAGAACACGGAAGCTTTAAATAAAATGTAAAGTTGTAAAACAAGTTATGCTTTCCATAAGACCTCATGGGAACCGTTTCCCCACCTGCTGTGGTTCTTGTTATTGTGATTTTCCCTCGGAGATGCCTGTCTATCCAGATCATATTCTGCCCCCAGCGATCGCATTGGACTCAGCTGAGGGGAAACTTGGACTGACCGTGAGCGTGGCCTCTGGCTGACGCCGTCTGAGTCATCTGAATACAAAGGGAAAAACAGAGTAAAAATTCTGAAACACTGTATTTGAATATCAGCCATTTAAAAAATTTGTACAGCAGGTCAGATGATTTGAATGCACCAGAATGTGTGCTGTCTGACTCACCATCATCCAGTGGGAGACTAGACAGGGAGCTACAGTCTGAACGGACGAGTTCATCTGGTGAAACAGAAAATAATTCCATGTTTATTATGAATATAGCTAAATGATTAATGCAGGAACACAGGTCAACGTGCACCATACCTGCAATGATTACTGAGGCCCGCTGCGTGGGCTTTTTTCCCTTTTTGATTCTGTACTGGTTCATCTCATCCTCTATCTGCTGGAGTTTGTGCATGGCATCCAAACAGTTTCTTCTCCTCTTCTTCTTGACTGTTTTGCACAATTCTGGCTCATTTGCAAGTTTCTTAGCCGCCTCCACAATCTTTTGCTGCAGGGCAAATCTGCTCTCCAGGTTCCTGAGGAAAGGATCCTGCACAGACCACAAGCAGCACGGCCCCAGAGATACCAATAAGTTATAAGTTCAGCTACACATCAGGAAATCAGGATATAACCTAATCATTATCAGATTTCCCTATTAATTTAAAATGCATAACAAACTATATCTAATTAAGTCTTCGTGTCATGTGGACCTTATTTAAAATCAATTCTTAAATAAGCTGCAAATACAATACTGTCATATTCTGCAAATTAGCAGCTGACTGAGCTAATGTTGGCTATGTAGCGATAGGCAAACCTAAAAATAGCTCTTTTAAAAATGGGTCAAGAATCTATAGTTTCTTTTTTTAAAAAAAGGCTACAACTGCTGAGCGCTGTACTTTTAAGCAAACATTTATCAAACAGGAGTAATTAGTTGTTGTTTTTTTCATCTACTAAGTAAATATTTGCACCAACAGAATGGTGCCTGTGGGATTGACTCAAAATAAACTACAGTGCCCATGTTCATCAAATCAATGATTTTGGACAACAGAAGATGTCTATTAACTACTTGCTGTTTGTAATGTTTACATGGGTTTTGTTGACAACAATAAAAAAAAACGGGAAAATATTAGAATTAGCCGTGTCAACTTCAACATAAATAGAACAAACAGTGTTAGACACACACAAAAAAAAAAATCAGGCAGGAATTGCTGCTGCATTTTGATCTAAGAGCACCATCAAATACAGACCTCATTGTAGGGGAACAGGTCATCTAACTTGAAAGCAGTGCCGACACGCCGTCTGACCTGTGGCGGTCTTTCACCTGAGGAGAGTGGATACTCTTTTGGCAGCTTGCCAGTAAGCTCCTGAAAACACAAAACAACAAGTCCCCTTGACAATGAAATGAACTGAGAGTAACAGCAGAAACCATTACTCTACCGACCACACAACAAGACAGTTTAATAAAGGGAGTTCAGCAGACTGAATGTGGCTATTTACAAAAAAAAAAAAAGAAGACTTATATGTGCCTTGCAAAATGTAGTACCAGTGCAAAGGGAAGTGTATATAAAATGATTTCTCACCGCCTCTCGCAGGCAAATCTTTTTCAGTTCTTTTGTTTTCTTGGCCAAAATATCTTGGATCTCTTGTTCTTTTTTTCTCAGCTCGGAGAGTTTCTCTTTCTTCTGTTCCTCACTCATTTCAGAGTCTGCAGAACCTGCGAAAACAGCATTCTGACTGTTTATATCCTCATATCCAAAAAATGACATCCATGTTACTCTTCAACTTGTCTTTTTTTTTTATTCACAAACAGCTCATCGTTTATGTTTTACAGCTCAGTCAGAGACAGTTGTGAGCACAAATATGATCTGAAATAATAGCTTAATGCAGACCTGCTGCATGAGCTGAGACAATTAAAACCAACCTGTAGATACCAGGCTCCCATTGCTGGCTGTTATGAAGTTATTCTTTAGGCCTGTGTCTCCCAGTCTGTTCATTTTTGCTCCTCCATGCTCTGTGAGATCCATGGCGATTTCCTCCAGACTCCTTGCTGTTCCTAATTTAGCCTGAAAAAACAAAGAGTATTGCGTAAAACAAAGATTAGCAGATGTGTAACTCAGTATTTAAAATAACAGGCAGTAACTGATGACTGACACTTACTTTGCTTTGCTTTCTGTCCAAGTAAAACTGGTGCTGGCTAATAGCCATGACCCAAATGGTTTTGATCAGAGAATGGCTGGCATACCATGTGTGGATAAGTAGCCCTGTCTGCCCAAAGGTGCGCTTGGTTACTGCTCTCCTGTTGCAGGGAACACACCACAAAAGAAATCTGATTGGTTGATGTTACAGTTTTTGTCATATCTAATATAAAAGCTACAATGAAATGAATGATAGTGAAAAGATGGATCAGTCAGAGGTTAAACAAACATGAAAACAGAACAGTCAACTTGTACAAATGGATCAAGAATCACAAAGAGGAATCTCTCCTGCTACTCACCTGTGTGGATCATTAACTTCTACAGCAAATTTTTTTTCTCTGAAGTACAAGTTTTCCAGCTGCTTCCACTGGTATAGCTGGAGGTAAACACGGAGCAATAACAATATGTAGTTAGGGAACTTGATATTATTCTGGGTAATTCACAACATGATATATATAGAGACAAAAGGTGGTGCAACGCCAGGAAATAACAGCTTTAAAATGTGTCCATTTGTACCTTCAGTCCAGGTGAATATTCACATACCATTTTCTAAAATCATCTAAAATCTTGACTGACGTCAAATAAACTATTACAAGGGTAGTGCAGGTGTTCTGGCCTGTTTCAACCACAGTCATTAAAGAAAGCCAACATGCACTGTCATTAGAGTCTGGGCCGCCTGGCATGCCAAGTCTGCAATAATGCAGGTGTTAAAGAGAGAAGAAGACCACAAGGGGACATTACACAAAGACTCATCGCGGTATAAAACACCTTCCATGGCTCATCATGTTCCGTAACACCCAGGTGCTCACTGACAACAGCCAGATATGAACAGTCTGTTAGGGCAAATGACTCACTGTATGTCTGGACAAGATCCGAATGAGACACAAAGTTGAACACACAGCACACAGAAAATGATATTACACGTGGCTGCTGTGAGGGGTATTTTGGATCACATTCAGTAACAAGTTTAGAGAAGCTGACATTCACCCAGTTTTACTTTAAAAATGACCATTTTATAGATTGTTTTATTCAAAATGCAAATTAGTAAATGTCCCAAAAACACAAATAACTAAAGCTCAGTCTAATGCAGTCTGACTTCCAAAATTGACCAGACAAAGAAGTTTAGTATCCAGTCTTACCAGCACAATGGATGTTCACAAGTTATTAAATCCTCCCCGTCTTTGCTGTCAACTCACACACACACACACACACACACACATACTTCGTTCTGTCTCCTGTCAGCTCCTGACTTGTCTCCTCAGGTATTCTCAGAACATGCAGGGTGACGCCCAAATCCAGCCCCTCTCCCTTTGACATCACCAGCACACTCCCTCTTCTCCTCTCCCAAACTCACAGCTGGCTGCTGCTTGCACAATTTTTGAAATTCAGCAGACAAGCATGTTCAGTGATTGTCAGGCTTCTAACAGGAAGACAATGCCAGTAAATGAATAAGAGCTGTTATGAACTTTCACCTCTTTTTTCATTTTTTATTTTAATCACAGCACTGCATGTCTGCACCCATTGACTAGACAACATAGCTTACAGATCACTCACATGGGTGTCCCTCCTATTAATTCACAAGCTCACAACAGTGGAACAGGAAAAGCAGGTTCATACTGAATGTATGATTCTTAAGGACCAAACTCATCAGCCTCATTAAGGTAAAGTGCTAGAGCTCTGACTGATTTGAGATTTTGCTACAACTTTTCAAGTCTGGCCTCGTCTGCAGGAGCTAAAGCCCAGCCTTTGTTGGAGTGAAGTAGATGATGCATGAATAAGAGCTGGTGAATCAACACGCTATGTGCAACAGCGGCAATCCTTACCCCATGCCCTGTGCTATCATGTCCACAGTCGGATTAGTGAAGCAGAGAAACAGCAGCAGCCATTTTGGAGAGCGAGCTGCAGGAAATGTTTACCTTTCGAGGTTTTAATTTATCCTGCAGGTCGTACTGGCCGATGCCTTTATAGCTGATTCCAAGCCACCATGGGATCCCTTGTTTATCCTGTGAGGCAAGAGCACAGCTGATATGGCTGACTCAGTTTCAAGCGTAACAGCTGTCATTTTACATTAATCACAGCAGAGGACCTACCTTAACTTCATAATAGTGCACGCCGTACGTGGGCAAGGATTCCACTAATGTCAAATACCTAGAGCGAGAGCAAAGCTTTATCAAAACCACAAGCTGCTATTTGAACATCCACATGTGGTTTACCTTGGAAGTGTGATGATAGCCCTGGGAATTTGATATCTGTCCAGAGAATCAGTGTGACTCATTGGACTGCAACTGAAGAGGTGCTATTGATTTCTATCAGCTGATAAGAAAGGGAATGCCAGAGAGAGAGAGGGTCGTGCTAATGGAGGTGAAAGGAAGATGAATGAACTTAAAGCTTAGTAACATTCACTGTCTAATTACACAAATTTTTCAGTACTTACTGCACAATGGCTTGTCCTCGGGACAACCCTTTCAGCTGTTTATAATATTCAATTACTCGATCCTCACTGCAATGGCACATAAAGAAGACGGCCATTTACTCTTTAAACAGGTGCATATTATCAGATTAAGCAATTCTATTGTTGGTTAAATGATTTTAACGGAGTGAAAACTTTCACTTAACCTCAAATAAAAAACAAAAGCAAGAAGAGTGAATGTTTTTCAGGTCAAGGCTAAAGGACTGCATGATGTACAACGTGAAGGGATTTCAGACTTCAAATTAGCATTTCCTGTAAGCGTACCAGTATGCAAGTGATGGGTGTTCCTTGAGTACTTTGGTGGGAAGAGTTGGTAGCTTCTTCAACTCAGCTCGAGTGTTTTCATCGCTGAAACAGAAATTGAAGTTCTGATAACAGTCTATAAGACTACTTAACTGCACTTCCTGGATTTACTCAAGGTACTTCTAATTTATTTCAATATTCACCTACTTCACACTCCACAACATATCAGAAGTAAAGCTTTGACTTTTTGCAATAAAGCATTTATCTGAGGTTCATAAAATATGATAGAGTGTAAAGAATAACTACACAACAGTAGTTAAAATTAGCTCTACTTCAAACATCTACAACATTACTATGCTCCTTAAACATTTATGCAAAAGTAATATCAATCTATTAATAACATAACACTTAAGGGGCCACTCTGCATTAGGAGCACTTTTACTTTTTGCTACTTTAAGTACATTTGGCTTGTAAAATGTATATACTTCTATTTCAGTAAAATTTGTATTCTTAATTAGTGTATTCTTACTCTGTAGTACTGTGACTTATTTGAATAAAGTATGTGAATACTTCTCCCATCATGGTCATTTAGACTTTGTGTACATTTTATTTTCCAACGTGAGTATCTACATGCCGTTTCAAAATACTGACTCCTCATTTTTATTTTTCTACAAGTGGTAAAATTTAAACACACCGAGTCTAAAAAAAAAATGGAATGAGCCGATACATGTAGGTTTTTAAATTGTATATAAGCTCCCCTCAAGTTGCTTAAATCCCTCCAACAAGACATGACCTCAGTGTCCTCCACACTTAGCAGCTACAGTGATTATAAAGACTTTACTCTCATATTCTCAAACCATCTCACAGACCAGCTGCTGGCTGAAGCCAGGTGGGGACCTACACAAAGACCTGCAGTATTTCATCAGAACACTACAAGCATATAATATTGAAAGGCATCTCTGTTAGTTGTTAACTACAGCTAAAAGCTGCACTCTGCAGTGTAAAGGTGTCTCTGCTCTGGTGCTTGGCTTCTATCAGCACTGTGAGATTCATTAGTTGCCTGGTGCAAGCTGCTCAGCACTCTGCGTTAAGCCCCGCATAACACTGCTATTGATTTTGTTGTCTGCATTGAAATAAGCGACCTATTGAATGTCTTGGCTAAAAGCTCACTACTAACTGCTGTTAAATACTTCGTACCCAGATGATAATGCGCTCTTACCTTGTGTAGTCTCCCTTAGCCTCCTGGTGATTAAAAAAGAACATCTTATTAGATTGCATGCTTTTAGATGCAGCAAATTAATGTATGTATATGTGGCTATTAAAAGCACTAACCTGCAAAGCATTTGCAGCTAATTTGAAGACGTTTTCACTTTCCACTTCAATGATCCCCTGAGAGAAATAATAAAGCAACAGGATAAAAAATAAATAGGATGCAGAAAATGAGGTCTATGTGGAGAAAGCTTTCTATATCCAAACATAGAATCTTCTCTGTGCTGCCCTACAATAACCTCTCGAAATGAACCCTTGTGTTTTTCTACTTTCTTAGACTGTCTGCTTTACATTCCAGCCAGCAGAGTGAGAAAACTGTGCCCTGCAGCCACTGTGTGCTGAGCTGTGAGGTGCTGCAAGGGTCCAGAGACAGTGAATCATCAGGAAGCTGCTGAGAAAAAAAAAACACATCTATGGCAGGATCATTTCTCATTGCTTCAAACCACAGAAAAAAACAAGAGAAAAACACTCACATTGTAGACAGCAGATTTCGCATTCAGGAAGAATAATTCCACCGTTATGATGTCCTTCAGCTGCGTTATGTTCTCTACATAAAACCTGCGACGGGAAAAAAGCAGATGCATACACAACAAATTTAGGGTGAAACCGGAGATAACTTGTCACTTTGATGTTGCTGCACATAGGAAATCCTACATTTCCAATACTCTCTGGCAAGTGCTTGCTTTGGTGAGCAGTGTGAGGTGAGAGTGATGTGCAAAGGAATGACAACCACCAGCTGGAGACATTGATATGTATGTTCAAGACAATCAGAGTAGGAATATTTTATCACAGAACTACCCTGGACATAGTACTTGTCAGCAAAGTAGCGCTCCCTGCTGGAGAGCTTGTACTTTGCACAAGGGGATGAATTATTACCTGACCAGGAAGTTGAGGGCAATGGGCCCAGGCTTCTTCGAAAAGTCATGTTCAAGAACTCTGCGGTCCATCTGCAACCACTTACGCTGACCACTGCAATAGCAAACAGACTGACGTGTCAGAAAGCTGCTTTTTGTACACATCTGTGCGCACACACGCACACTCACGCACACACACATACATTTATGGACATCTGTAAATATTCAAACCACTGGAAAAATAAATGGAACAATTTACATACTTGTCATCAAAAAATGCGAGTCCAAAGAATTCCTTTTCTTTGAGGTTGAAGTGGGAGGACACCAAGTCGAGGAGTTCGTACGACAGCAGCTTCGGCTGTGAAGGAAGATTTAGATTTAATGGGAAACTGACCGTAATCAGAACTATCAGGTAAACATCCCTAGTAAATTCATTCAGACAATTTCCTTGATAAATGTCTCACGGATAAATGTTTGGTCTGTTGTTTCCTTTCTTCCCCAGAGAAGTCAGACTGAGAGGTCAACTAGAGGGCAGAATGGGACTGGCACTGACACTTTCAACAGTGCACATACTCAGGTGCTAAACCCAGGTCGTACTGCTGCAGATGTGTTCTTCCTGCTCACTGATTTAACCTGCTACATTTGAGGGAACGTGATGGAGGTAACAATACTTCCCTAAAAACCCTTTTCACAACTTTTGAAATACATTTCCATAGAAAACATACCACATTAGTCTTTACAGAACAGAAAATAATCTGTATTACATTTCTATATCTACTTCTATACCTGCACTACCTGATTTTTTGGCCACTTGGGCAGAGGTGACAAAAGTAACCTCAGTTGGGAGCAAAATGATCATTTTTTTTTCCGTTCACCTGCCAGATTCAATTCTAATATTCATCCATCTTTTAACTCTGGTTTGGTCTCCACCAACTCCAAAGGGAAATATCTGGCTCTTCACCAGCTAGTAAATAACTTTCTTCTGTTTGATGCTGAGTAGGTAGTATACAGTGGGTTTTTATGGCTTTTACAATGAAAACAGCTGCCGGCTGCAAAATAATGAAACACTCCATCGAGTTGAGGGGAACTGCAAAGTCAGCTGATAATTCGGTATCTGTGATTCGTCATCACAAGTCATACCTTTCACATTACACATAGTCATTGAATCCATTGTTAGTATAAAAATAGTAATTGTAGCCACTTTAAGTCAGGAGCATTCGTACCTGAACCAGCAGCTCCAGCTTCCTGTCATCCAGCAGCTGCACTTGGCACAGTCTGCCCTCAGTCATCTGCAGGGGGAAAGAAAAGAGGAAGCTCAAGGCTTGTGACCCAGATTGCAAACGATTCATCATCACAAGCGGCAGTGACATAAGGATCTTGTGTATTACTAATGTTTTTACCATAGTGGCAGTACATCATATACCACTTTTCCAATTTCTACAACATCTAGAAACAAGAAAATAAAGAGTTGAGAAACAGTTGCCATATTGACTATCGGCAGTCAAACAGAGCAAAGGCCTTGGTGGTAAATACAGTGATCCTTTTCATGAACCCCCCCCCCCCCCCCCCCCCCCAAAAAAAAAAAAAACACTGACGTTGTTAATGACAATAAAACCATTGTCTTAAGGATTTGTTGCCATAGCAACCAAAGGAAGGATTTCTTCCATTTCGAATCTTTTGCATTCAACTTTTGCTCTTTCAGTCTCACAGCCGTTCCAGCATTTGATAAACAAACATCCAGTGTTGGAAAGTAACTAAGTACTTAAGTATAGTTTTGAGGTTCTTAAACTTCACTTGCATATTTCCACATGAAATGTAAGTGTATAAGTATAGACCTAAAGATTAAACTATCCAACAATATATAATTTATACAATATATAAACGTAAAGATGTTCAATTAACTTAATCTCCACCAGCTGCTCTGATGTGAATTTAACCATAATAGTTAAATGATATAATACATAATAACAGAACGTTTTCAGGGGTATTTTTCTGCTCCAACTACTTTTACTTTGATATAATAACATTTTTCCTGATAGTTACTGTTGTATTGTTATCTGAATACTGCAAAAATATTCATGGTTTTCCAGTGTTTCACCTTAAACAATAAAACATTTGTGCATCTCGTTCCATCCAGCAAGCAACTTTTTATAGCAGTAAGCCACAGCTTCATATCAGATTCTGACTAAACTCTGCATCCATTAAATTCAGTGCTCTGGTACTCGTGCCCACATGATAAGATCATGTTTGTTTGCTTGTGCGAGATCATTTTTTTTTGCCCTTCAAAAAAAGCTTCTTGTGATGTCAGAGTCAGGCTGACCTACTGGGAGACAGTGAGAGCACCATTTACTCCATAAATCAAATAGCCGGTAAAAATGACAGATTGAGGTTAACCAGTTTTACAACAAAACCTGCACACAAACTGAAAAAAAAAAGCACTCCGAACACATCCAACAGCCTTCTCATCTGACAGAATGAGGCTGATCACAACTTCTAACACTTGGACTGAGTGAACTGAGCAGCTGCGGTACCTGGTAAACCTCTCCAGGGAGAGTGCAGGTGTGGATGCATCCCTGACCAGACTTCATCCTTTAATAAGAGTCTCCTCTTGGATCCAGACCATGAAATTGTTAGCTCCAACTGAGCAGCACCAGACAAATCAAGATTAACCAGCGACGTCCACCCAGGTTATTGACCGACTGACTGACTGACTAAGCAGCAAGGCCTTTGCTGTGTGCGGTGACGGCTTATAGAGTGTGGCCAGTTCACGAGAAATCAGCAGCTGACTTAATGAGAGCTGACTGGGTCAGACTCCTGACCATTGTTTAGGGTTTACAGCCTATTAATATGAACAATATGGGTCAGACAAGAAACATAAGTGGTTAATATGAGGCAGTTAAGCATGCCTATAATGTCTGCTGATAGTTTAATTTACTTTGCCCTCTTTTCACTAGTGTGCTGTTCTGTGGCTGAATGGGTCTGAATCTGGATATCAGGTTTCTCGTGCTTCCTCTTCCTGTAAATTTTAACTGAGTAATGTTATTTGATTATAGATGCAAGAGAGATTTCCACTAAAGTGACTGAAACAACTCAAAGACATTTTACTTTGCACACACTTTCTCATTGATTCTTTCCTTGCACTGCACTAATAAATGATTACGCAAACTGCCCTGCTTCCTGAAAGCGACTGAGCACACCCTGTCACTCCTTTAAATTACAGCATCTGTATTATTTTAATGAGCACTTTGTCAATTACAGCCCCTGAATAATGTGTCTTTCTTATCGCCGCCATAAATTTTCTTCCATGATCTAAATTAAAAGTGCACATTCAATAAATCCCATTAATTTGGAGTGTGGCTACTCCTGACAATCACAAAGTGTATCATTACATTGATTTGAGCTCGATTTGGATATGACTGCATCATGGTGGGGTCACACGATGTGTTTCTGTAACAACTGACATGTACAGTGAGGGTACTGGCCACTAGATGGTGCAGGATTATTTTCCTATGTGAAGAAGAAGTTCATATAGAGAAAATGGCCACTCAAACAAACACGCACCACTGAGGAATTTTCATAAGCACTTATTAGCTTAGCAGACGAGAGTCTAATTCAGCTGGGAGAACTCGTGCTCATGCAATATAGATGAAATGAGTGGAAGGAGGAGATGTGATTTTTAGGAATCCACACCATTAATCATCTGAGAGCTATAATCACTACAAGAACTGCTATTTATATCTGGGTGAGGAGCCCAGCAACCCTGACTAACCCCACAGTGTCTCAGTAGTGACAGAGAGAGGAGACTTTTATCAAATGGTACACACAACGAGTGGCAAGTGCACTGGCTGCGATTTAAAAGTTGTGTTTTTCTCAGTAATTACAAATGCACACTGGTAATCATTTTCAACCTTCGTTCGATGTCTCAGAGCTGGTGTGGCTCATCCCAGAAAAGCAGACAGTGCTGCTTGGTCGACCAAACACAACCTAATTAACCTCAATAAAGGGCCAGCCTTGGACCCCGTGGGGTTAAGACAAGCATTGAACCTTAATGTAAAAAAAGACACGGAGGGAAAAAAAAGAAAGAGCTGTCAGTCTTTGTGTTTGTCTCTCCAGAGACTGGATAGGCGCTGGTTGAGTACTGCGCCACAGGGTGCGGGTTTGGCTCCAGTCTGGAGCCTGAGGTTGGCATATAGACAGCTTCTTTTATGTGTGCTACAGTGCAACATCCCAGTTGAGCCTTGGTGAAGGTGCAGATGTGGCCTCACTGACGAAGAAACAAAGAATAGCCATGTTCATTAAAATAAGATACAACCTTGTACAATGCAGAGATGTAAATCCTCCTGATGATGAGCAGGTGTTGTAAAGCAATTAATTCCTCATTTTATAATAGCTCGTTAATAGTGAAAAATAATACAATATCAAGCTTGAAACATGTACAATGAGCTCACAGGAGAATTTCTCTGTCTCCTGAGTAAACTGTCTGTCAGTGTTTAATACGTCACACTGGTTAAATGTCATGTCCAGACTGCAGCCTGTCTTATCTCAGTTTCCCATTTTCATGCATTATTGATGAAGGATGGTATCACACACAAGTCAGTTTCTGCTCCATGCTTACATGCTGTTTTGAAGACACCCGTTGCAATCGTAAAAACATGTCAATTATAATAGTTATTATAATATAAATAACATATTCCCAAACTATTTTAATTTACAATTTTGAGAAAACCTGTCCAAATTATTAGAATCCACTATGACATATGACCCACAAAGACAAAGACAAGAAACCCAGAGAAATAAAAGTAGAAATGTGTTCCAGTTGCTACAATCAGACTTCCTAACAGGATGTGATATCCAATACATTGTGATGCTAAAGGGAAACACACCAAGTTCTGTGTTTTGAGTGCATGAGATCTTACAGTTCCTCTGTTAAAACAAAGTACAATCAGCAGATCAAGTTCTATAGCTGCACCTGATGTGTCTCCGACCTTTGTCACCTGACCGACTGGTAACGATAGAGCGACATGCGCAAGGCGTGTTAAAGGCGAACTCCACCGATCGCACATCAAAGTCTGTTTGTAAGTCTTGGGGAGTATTGATGCATATGTAAACTAGAATGGCATTCAGTAGAGCGCACACCTCCACCGAGGCAAAACAATCCTACACGTCTGTGAGATCCCAATTTCTTTTTTATCTGGATCCACATAATGAAATTGCACCGAATTGCACAGTAAGTTCTCAACACCATCAATATGTCATATGTAGACATTATTTCCTGAAAAGTGATGAAAATGTTGAAAATGCCCTATCTCACAATGTTTAGTAAGTTAAACTGAGCTGAACTAGATAGGTACCAAAACAGAATAATAATAAACAAAATGGCCGAAGAAAAGAACATATGCTTTGTCAACAATCCCACCAATTCCTGGATCCCCCCTTTTAACCGGATTGGCACTTTAATGAGATCTTCCCTGGCCCATGCCTCATCCCTCCACCAAGTTTGGTGCAACTCAGTTAACCACTTTTTGTGTAATCTTACTGACAAACCAACAAAAAGACACGGGTGAAAACATAACTTTCTTGGCAGAGGTAGTAAAAAAGTTAGGCTACATTAGCCACTACTAGCATACCCCCGAATCTCCAACTTAACTATCATGGGTCGATTTGCATTGTGAGTAGTGCAGGTGCCAGGTTTTGCCAAGGAAGAAGAATGCGTGGCATAGCAATGACAATATCTCTGGTTGTACAGTTTTGGGGGGGCTTTTCTTCCTCTTTTTTTATTGTCAATTGTGACTAACTATAGGAGTACTCCTCCAAACACGACTTCACAGATTGACTCAAATACATAATAATTGAGCAACTGATCAATTTATAAGTCATTGTTTTGGTCTTTTTAGAGGTTCTAGTTCTACTGAAGAAATCCCACTGACTGGATGCTTCACTTGTATATGTATTAGCAGTCCAAAAATAAAAGGCCCACATTAAAGCCTAAAGGTAAAACTAGACAGAGTCCAGTCACAGAACAAGAAGCCAGCTGGTTAGAGAGACAGTGGGCTGAAGGATACAGCACAGGATTATCTCCTCACCTCATATCTCATCATGACTCATGTTGTCAGCGGTCAAAAGGTATCTGTCTACCATCATCTCCCAGAGAGAACCCGTCTGGCTGTTTGTGATATCCGGGAAATTCATGAACACAATGAGGCTCAGGATATTATGGACACATTAGAACCTGTGAGAAATATTCATTTTTGATTTTATAGCGCAGTAGATGTTTGATACAACAAAGGCAGGCAGCATCACAGAGGAGTGATTTATGTGAATGATGTCATCATGCAGTACAAATTCCTATTCCCACTCTGAAAAGGAAGTCCACAGAGGCAGTAGGACATCGTGATGTATTTTTTCCATGGCTGTCCAACAACTACAAGCAACATGTACCACATTATATCATTCAGCAGTGGCCAAATGTACTTCTATCGATTTCTGTAATATGGTGGGTGCTCTAACCAGTTGAATGTCTCACCATCACGCCCAAAATAAATGTTCTGCAAAAACCATAGTCGAAATTTCTTGTTACTTTACTGGCAGTCAAATATAAGCATTTTAGCACCGGAAATTAACAGCGACGACTGTCAAACTTACAAACAGAGGGGTTGGAGATGAAAAGTTCGCCTAACGATACAAAACATGAAATGCAAGGAAAGTAATATTCAGTGTCACCAAGATTATTTAGCAACACAACACAAATCCAACATGACCGAGACTGTGACACAGCACTACAAGCGGCCCGCATTAATAAACCAGACAAGTTACAATATGCCTCTCCTGTTACACACAGAAAGAAAGCATACAAGCCAACACAGTAAAATTAAGGCAATTAACCATCAACACATAGACCCAAGTAGCTACTAAATATAAAAATTTGATTTGTTTTTACTCATCCATGATTTCCTGTGTGTGTTGTTGATGGGAGCGGGGCACTCATGTCTTTAGCTGTGATGCAAGCCTCACAAAACACCTTGTTTTGTGTGGTATCATAGGCTATCCAAGGGAATTTTATTTTCCAGCTAGCTTGAAAAGTCCCTCCCTTCTTTTGTCCATCTTCGTTTCTGCAGTTGTCATTATCTTCGTTATTGCTGTTAGTAGTTTCACTTGGTGTTTTTGGTTTTCTGATCATAAATTTGGTCAAATAAGTAAGTTTCTAGCCAGCCTTGCCCTACGTTGGCGCCTAATTTGACCCCGCTATGCCGCGCATGTGTTGCCTTGAGCTGGGTCCGGTGGGGTGAAGCTAATGCTGGCTAGATTGGATCAATCGGATGGGCGCTCTGTGATTGGTGGCCACAGGTAGGGGCAGTATGGTAGGCGGGTTGGTCCAAAACGTGCGTTTTGATGTCTGCGTTAAGACGTCAAATTTGTACGTCTAAAGATGACAGATACTGCCGTGTTAACACGCCAGTTTTTAACATCAATACTTCCATGCTACTGGTTGGCGACTACATACCCACCACTTTTCGACAGAACAGTAGAATGGCGATACATATTCAAGTGAGGAGTCTTAGTGATACAGTCACATTTAATGTTTCTGTCCCTTCTGTTCTCAAAAGAGCTGCTTGCATCCACAGAGTTCCAGCTGCTGTCGTAAGAACTGACCTTGAGTGATTGTGACTGTGTTAAAAAGAAGAAAAGCAACATAACCAAAGAAAGGTTCAGTGGTTATATTTTCATTTTCATCATATAGTCATCCCTTTAAATACACTGCTCAGTGGCTGTGAAGCCTGAATAGTATTTGCAGAGAAATGCTCAATGTTTAAATGAGCCAAACACCCACATCAAGTTTGTTAAAAGTTCTGTATTATAGAATATAGTCTATATTCTAATCTAATAGAGACTTGTCAGTCTTTGACCAAAGTGGTGGACCACCTCATCAACAGACAGACCAATAGTTCCATCTCTACAGCCACACTGCTACAGCATGTCTAAAAGATTTAATCACATTCAAGTTTTAAACACAACAACTGAATAAAATGATATCATAATCACACATAAAGTAAATTGTAATGAGTTTGAACGTGTTATATTTCCTACTATTTCTGGTCTAATTGGGACAGAAATTAAATATTTTAATAATACTGAGACCCCTAGAGGCTCAGTGTTCATTTCCACCCGACAATACACAAGTGGCAAACACTATACTGAATATTTTACAGCTGAGACCTTATGAGTAGTGTTAAGTTTATTCTGACATTGATACAAGTGGAGAGGACAGGTAAGGAATAAAGGTTTATTGCTTTGGAAACATGAATGTGCTCAGCATTAATCTGGCTGTAGTGTATACTCTGGTCCAAGGGTAGCTCTAGTGAAAAGCTGATTCATTGATTTTCCACAGTGGAGTCGTCATCTGGGCAACATGAGTGTGCCCCCATAGTAAATTTCTCAGCAGTGCATTTATTATATTTTGATATTTCTAGTGTAAAAGTAGAAAGTGTGACCAGATGGTGGCGCTGCAGTAAAGGTCAGAAGGTCAACGAAATGATCAGAATCTGGCCAGTATTGTTTGACATGTCTCTCTTTCTACCAAAGTATCAGGTGTGACCATCGCCTTCCTGACACCCTTCAGATTAAACCAAATGATCCAAAAAGCAGAAGTTCATGTTTATATTTTTATATTAGTTCCTGTGTCTATGATGCATGTGTTTTATGGATTAGTCACTGTAGACAGATTGATCCGGAGGTAAAACTCTCCACCATTTATAGATCTCAAAGATCAAGATATTCGGGTTACAGATATTTTCAAAAGCCCCAAACTGTCTAAATGCAGCATCTCAGTGCAGAATTTAAATCTGGTAAAAGCACACAACACCGCACAAGACTGATTCAAAACACACAGACTAGTCTGTCTCTTCCAATTTTGAGAGCTTTGCCACCACTTGCCCTCATTTTTACTCTTTCACAGCTGTCCCCACTGACAGTCCTGCTATCACAAACTGCAGAGTTTCATTAGAAAAAAAAAAAACTGCAGTGACTTTCTGCAGAGCTCAGGGACGAGGCACTGAGGCACGGACGTGAATGGGTGGAGAAAGTGGAACATGACCAAATTACATGATGTGGATGAAGAATTAGAAGAATCTGCAGCGTCTGCAGCCTGCATCTTCATACAATGACAATGCTGACTGAGATGTGATGAAGTCATACTGATTTTTAACTGAAAACAAATGTCAGGGATCAGCTGGTCTGCTGAAAGTGGTGGTTTTGATTTTCAGGCACCAGCATATGTATAAGACAAAGTTCTGACCCCAAAGCCTCACCAACCTGTCTCACTTAAGTGATGCTGCTCTTCTATAGGCTTTCACCTTATTATATATATCAGATTTATTCTCTCTGTGCTAAGTGTATGAAGACAAGATTACTTTCCTGTCCAAAAATAGATCTCTCCCTCTCCATCTTTAGCACATTTCTCACAAAGTCTCAGGAGGCTTTGATTCCTAAATGGAAGGATGCCAGCTGAGTGCTGAGACATTTCTCAGTAGCTTCAAACAGAACGAGGAACATCTCAGTCTTGTGAGACTGTCATACTGGAGGAGCGTGTTCATGAGGCAAGGCACTGAATTGTGTTTTTCTCTGATTCCGTTTGAGATGTTCAAAACCAGAAACGTGACTTTAACGCCCCCGTTGCCCTTCCAAAGAGTTTGTCAGAAATGCCTCAGAAGTCAACTGTGGTGATAAATGACACAGGACATCCTCTCCAACATAGAGGAAGAGCGACAAAGTTTCACGCAGGACACGTGTGTCATTCAGATACAACCATCACAACAGCAATTCCTGTTTACAACGTCTGATGCTTTAAATACACCCATATGTGCGTCTCTTCCTTCGACTCATGAGATAACATCAGCAGGTCAATGTCAACCTTTGCCGGGCTCATCCTTGTTTTTCTCAAGAGTAAACATTGATCCAGAACCTGCCAGAACAATAAATTAAAAGAGGGAAATGAAAAATGCATGAGTTAAAGAGGAGGTAACAAAGAGGGTACCTTGGCCTCCCTGCACCAAAACTACAACAACTACTGTAATGTTCTTGTTTATCCTGACTAAATATGCTTGACCCAGGTCTCCAAATGTCACCACAGTCATTGCCAAACCACATACAATTACAGGGAATGCTAATAATGCACAAAAGCCATAGAAATGTCCAGTAATAAAGTAATGATTGAACAGACAGGATTCACAGTGCTGTGAAGGGTAAAATGATGATTCATCCAGGATTTCAATATTCACCAAGTCACACTTCCTAAATCAGCTATATACTGCATGATTCATTCAGTCCACTCAAGTAGCATATAAGCTACTTTTTAACTTAAACACACATCTAACAATAGCATCTAACATTTTTCTTTATCCACTACAATCAGCAGTGTTGCCCACAGCATCCCATAATGAGACTTGCCCACCTCAGGGCCAGTTGCCACTATGCAGGGAGAACAATGAATGTGCTACAGTAGCCTTCAGTACTGTACATGGGTGGTTTCCACCTGAGCAACATGACTAAACAGATGTGTCAAATAAAGCCACACTCCACCTTGTTTTACAGAGGAAACACGCCAGTCGCCGCTGAGAGACAAACCCATGCTGTTGTAATTTTCATTGATGCTCTCTCTCCGGATCACACGCGAGCATGCCTCGGTCTACTTTGTCTCCTCACATCACAGCTCACTGAGGCGGACTGAACCTGCTCCATCACATCACAATATGGCCTTACCTTCGCGCTCCTTATATCCCGCTTTAGGTTATGTTAAGGTGGAGCCTCCCCTGCATAGTGATCACCCCCAGTTCAGCTTTCTCCCCGACTGCTTTTGCCAGGGAGAGGAGCCGCCGTGCAGCCGCTGTCCACGTTCATCCTCCGGTAGCCTACAACTGTAGCGCTCACACTCGCCTCGTATTCAGCCACACTCACCACGCCTTCAGCCGCCGGCTATTATGTGAACAAGCCCCGCATCCCCTCCCTCCCCCCGCTGCCTCCCTGCCTCCCTCCCTCCCTCTCATCCAGCAGCTGCTGGCCGATGTGGCTCGCACTGAATCCCCATAATAATGAAGTGTGATAGCCCGAAGGCTGTGTGCTGCATCCTCACTTTCCTTTAAAATGCTCTGTATGTGCCTTGTTTAGTGTCAGCAACCACAAGTATGAGATTATGTTTAATCTTTCATAATATTATTGCCTAGGCTATATGTAGGCTATAGGCTACACGTATTGGCTATTTTATTTAATAATTTGCCTTTAAGCAAAGTATTTGTTCCTTTGATATTCTCAGTGAATGGATTTTTTTTTTGTTATCTACAAACTCTTACAATTATGCCTCAACTGGCTTTTAAATTATGGAGGCTTCGCCATATCAGTTTATTGTATAGTATTTGGAGATCTCATCAGTTGTTACCATGACAACAACCACTTTTCCAGGGGCCAATATTAACATATACTGTATAGCCTACTCAACAAATGTTTACTGCTACACTAGAAAATCAAACATGTACAATAACACCATTAAACTACTGAATACACCCACATAAAAACCAAACATGTGACATACAAACTAACAGAAAAACTGACTGTAAAGAATAAAAAAAAAAGAATCTCTATACAATTGCAGATTCACTCAGCAAAAAAGAATATTATTTTGCTCATGTATACCGGTAAGTTGTTTTTTAAAATCCCTTTTCACTAGATTATTGGAATACTATATCGGGATATAAAGAACTGCAGACTATATGATCGTATACTTTTTGATTGCACTGGTTGAGGTAGCGTAACATTACCTCTCTTCACCAGCCATGTTTGATAACTGTGTGTACATCCAGAAAATAATATACCTCAGTATCCTTCTGTGTTTCTGAAGTACTCTAAGACCTTACATTTTTCATCACACTGTTGTCTTTTAAAGCAGTAGGTATTACTAAAGTAAATTCAGTTAGCCTTACAGGCTCGTTCTGAGGCCGATATGTTTTTGTCTGTCTGCATTCAGGGTGTTTGCACAAAGGCTTTTTTCCTCACATACATGGACTTGTGGCAACAAACAGGGGCTCGTGATTAAAAATGTGAGTTGCTGAGGAGGATGTGTTTAGCTGGTCAGACCACTGACAAACACAGGAAATGGTACACACTGACAGTTCAAACATCTATAATATCTGATACAGTCCTGGAGTTTCAGCCTATTCGAGTGGCAAAAACCAGCACCATATTTAGAGCACTTCATGGCTCAACCTGTAGAACAAGTTGCCGATTGTCCTACACTGAAATGTGGGTCAAAGTCAACATTCAGCACCTTTTACAGTAGCAGGTTAACACATTGTTCACTAGCAAATATATGCTTAGTAAATTTAACTGCCAATTTGGTGGCTGTAATTATGCTACCAAGCCGACTATTACATTAATGTCACTTCGCACATCAGTTGACGTGCAAATCAAAAGACACAATACTGCTCAAGCACATTACTGGTGTGTGTTTCACATGTGTGAAGCTGCTCCTGAAATATTCATTACTGTGTTTACTTTTAGTCAGCTGGTAATTTTCCAAAAGACACAAGTACAGCAGCCCTTTTTAACCCCCCCCCCATAACATTTGATTCTGTTTCACGAAGAAATATTGAGATAGTTTAACGTCAAGATCAACTGGCAATCTGCAATAAGAACTGCACTGCTACTACCACATGTCCTCACAGTCTACAGTAAGTGCAGTAAGCCTCGTAGTAGAGCAACCCCCCACCCTCCAGTCTTGGATTTCTGACATCAGACATGAATAAGTATCTCATTAAGATCCCCCAAAACCATCTGTCCAGAGAGTCTCCTCCTTACAGGAAAATGCTCTTGTAAACAAAAGAATAGGATTCCCTCATTACCCTCATTTAGTTCTATCATTAATGGCAAGCTGTACTTCTAATACATTCAAGGAACTGTAGTGCTTTTACAACAGTGCTTTTTTTTATTTAACAAATATAACACACCGGACTAAGCAATGTAAACATTTGTAAAAGTAACACTCTAGGTTGCTCATTTGTACAGAATTTTATTTTGAAGTCTCCTTGATGCAAACATGTTCATGAACTTTTGCAAGATTGCATCTGCTTTACAACGAACAGCTCCACAGTTGTTAGAAAAGAATATTAAAACATGGGAAGTACCTCCAAGTTCATTTTAAAATATTTATTGCATACACAATAACTATCCAATTTGGGAATATGTATTGCTCTTTCAATGCATAATTGAGTGTCTGTGCAATTATCTTTCAGTCTCCATTTAAGCATAGACAAATGTTGGTTGGCAGATACTTTATGCAGATACCCCCACACATCACCATGATAGAAACTGACAGAGCTGGACAACAAAATGTAACTAGAAATAACTTCATCTGTTGACTCGTGCAGAAATACTCTGAATAAGAGTGCTACAAATATGTTTGGTGCATACTGTAGTTTTTAAAAAATTTTCAAACGTTTTGACCAATAGATGGAAAATTAATCAAATGTGCAGATTTCGGAAAGGACCTCTGATTCCTGTTGTTCTTATATAATAACTTAGTTAGTGTAAGATCATGAGCAAGAGTTTATGAAAATTGTGAAAAATACCCTAATTATTCCTTGAAGCCTATGTTAACATATTCAAATAGCTTTCGATGTCAAAAACCCCAAAGATGTTGAGTTTACTATCCTAGAAAACTGTGTAAAAATAGCAAATACTCACATGTGAGAGGCTGGTAGTGAGTAAGTTGATTGAAAACTATTCATTTGACAACTAATTTTCACAATTGATCAATTAATCATACCTGCTCTAGAGTACTGGTTGGTTTCTTGTTGCTTGGGAAAATAATGAAACTGCCATTTATAATGCTTGTTAGAAGGGGCCTTTTTTGCCCTGTAGGAGGTTCATTTCACTTTGTACACAGTGATATATATATATATATATATCATTATTTTATCTTATAACTAGAAATTTAACAATGTGTGATAAACAAAGTACGATGGAGTAACTGAGCATATTGTACCTCAAAATTTCCAAGCGAAACACGATAAATAAGAGTATAAGAGTCTAGTATTACTATCCAGTATATGGTCCAATTAATTTTCTACTACATTGAATTTGGAATAATGCTTAAGGCGTGGGCCTGTTTCTTGACCATATTCCAGTTCTTTTCAGGACTAAATGATCAGTCAATGACAACATGTCAAAATAAACCTTCACTAGTGTCCTGGAACTACAGGATCTTGTTTTGAATCCAGAAAACAGGAAGTGCTGTGTTTCAAACGGCTGTGAGCTACTGATGACATCTGTCTCCCATGAATGAGCCATGACTGAAAACAAAAGCAAAAAGGACTGTCTGTTCACACCTGAGCAGAAACGTTTCTCTGCTGTTGTTGGCCTACATTTCAGTTCATGCTCTGTGTTATTAGCCAGCAGTGTTTGCACTGTCTGTCACTCCTTATTAAATCTGCACAACGCTGTGTAAACAGTGATGTGTTAGCTGTTGTAATTATGTCCACGTGTTCAGTTATCCCATGGCACATGGCCAGTATGACACTGGACATTTACTGTCATTCATACTGGGTTCTATACCCAGGCTAAAATATATATATATTTTTTTTACCAAACATTACACAACAAGCTCAAGTTTTACTGTAAAATTGTAACAAATTCATTGTCAGTTCTACAAAAACATTTGCATCTGACAGCCAAAAACACAAAGGATATGAATATTATTAACAATCAGTCACAAAGTCCTGCGATCATAACTTTACTTAAATAGAAACAAAATGTATAAGCAGCTAAATGTATTTCAACTATCAAAAGCTCATTAGATGGGAAAATGGCAGCAAACTGGATTATTGTTGTTAATGCATGTTTATGCAGCATAATGTGTAAGATGCATTTTTATCTTTTATTTTTGTGTAAGTAATTTACATAATGTACTTCAGTCTATAAATGCATGATTTCAAATGATCAGATGTTTTTTGAGGATAACCTTAAACTTCAAGTAAGTCAAATAAAATATAGTGCAGTAAAAAGTACAGTATTTCCCTCCAAAATGCAGACAAGTCATGTAGCATAAAATGGAAACACTAAGTACAAGTATAAGTATAAGTACAAATATTTCAAAATTGTTCTTAAGTACAGTACTTGTGTAGATGTATTTGATTACATTCCACCACAATTGTGTCACTGTCATATCCACTCAAATTGTATTAAATATGACCCAGTGATTTTATTGCAGCTTGTTTTGTTTCAGAAAATAACAACATATTAGTTGTAGTATTACAATGAAATCAGAACGATAGTTTTGTTGGTTTGAACCAAATTGTGTGTCATGACAGAACTGTGTGAATATTGTATCACAAGTATCAAATATTTACATAATATACCCACTTGAGGAATTACAAAGGGCATTGTAGTCTACAAACTATATGGGGGCCTCACTCAGCTGGAGGCCCTCAGTAATCAGTGCCTCTATTCACCCCACAACAGCCAGAATAATATGTGTTGTCTAGTCCATTGTGTGACGCCCTGCAGTTCCTGCATCATGTCTCCTGATCTGACTGCAACCGAGTTTGCTTTTCATATGTCTCTGAGCTACTGTGATGAAGAAAAAAGTCTTGTGCAAATATTGGCAATCTTTGAAGTAAAAAAAAAAACAGATTCTGTTTCCTTTGGGCTATGTGTGTTTTAAATAATCATGATGTCATTTAAGGCTTTATTTTTAGTTTTTAAGTCTGTGCTTTCCAGCAGAAGCACATTTGCATGACATTTGCATTGGTAAAATGTAGACTTAAAAACCAGTTCAGCAGGATGAGGCGAATGCAAATATTGAACTTGAATTTCCATTTTGTAATAGAAAGTGCCTCCCCTGGGCCCGATGCACTGGCTTTGTTTAGCTCTATACTACCCCCAAGTGGTGGAAAGGGATCCAACTGAGGAGACCAAACTTGCTGAGAGTGTGGGGCTGCAGGAGGAGACGAGCAGCTAACGAGTCAGGTTAGTTTGTCTGCACAGGAAACTGAGGGAAACAGACATGAGGGTCGACAGAGTCTCCAGGTTAGTTATAATTTGGGTGCAATGTCTGATTGAACCGCTGAGACAATGAGACAACTGCAGGGTTTAGGTTATAAATTACTAACAATGCAACGACTGCTGCTCAGGTAGGATTTTGACATTGATTTTTTGTCGGTGTTGTTGTGGTTGTTGTGGTTGTTGTTGTTGTTGTTGTTGTTGTTGTTGTTGTTGTTCAAAAGTTGACCTGAGTCGCTGAGTAGATGCAGTGTTCAAACGACCTGACAGACGATTAAGTAAAATCCTTCACAGAGATGCATGTATGGAAATCCTGTTTATTGTTGAGCATGAAATCAGTAGTAGCTGATTCATACTTCCAGCTTATGACGGCTTCTCTGTGTCGCTTTACCTGCACTAAGCTTTGGGAGTTTAAGCTTCATTACAATGATTAACCATTAATGTATTTTGTCCTCTCATGCAATAATAATTGAGTTTTCCCAAGCTGAAAGAGTTTGTGTCAGAGGCTGAGTTTTTGTTTGTGAAAAAGCTCAGGAATATTCACATAATATAATATAAATATATAGTAGCCTATATTGTTGTGGTATTGAGGTGTAATGTGAGGTCACTGTCTCTTATAGGATAATGAAGAGGTTAAGACTCCAGGTCACAAATTAGCAGCCATGTTGAAAAATCATCTCTTTCCTAAGAATGAATTGTAACGATTATTAAATATTATTGAAGGAAACGAAACTTTTTGACGCTGAAGTTTCACTGCGCAAATAAAGACCGTGTAAAATCCCCTTCGGATGCCGCAGCCAATGAAAACCATGCTGACATTGACAGCCGAGGTGCATGTCGGTAGCTGCAGTTCTTGCGTCGCCTGCAGCCCGTTCGCCGCTCTGTGCTCGCTGCTGTGGCGGACTACAGGGCTCTGGGTCCTGGACAGAGGCGGTTTTGCGTTGACAGCGGTTGGTACTGAGCGAAGTACGGCGGCACAAATATCGTCTGTGTGTGTGTGTTTTTCTGCGGTTTAACGTTTCCAAAAGTTGATATCTGCAAGTATGCAGTCCGAATCGGGAATTGTTCCCGACTTCGAGGTTGGAGAGGAGTTTCAAGAGGAGCCGAAAACGTATTACGAATTGAAGAGTACACCCTTGAAAAACAGGTCAGTTGTGTGGCTGTGGACAGTTATTTCCCACGCTGGAGCGGTTTTTGTGTTCAGGTGATAATTAGGCTGCAGACCCTTTTCAGTGTTGGCCGGGCTCCGTGCATGTGTGAGGCTCCTCCTGTGTGATGTTAACTGGAGCTGGACCCGACGCTGAGCTCTGGAGTGGGGATTCAACTGGTCTCTCATTCCTTATGGTTATCCCGCTGGCATGAAGTTATGCAACACTTGGGTGTTGTCTTGTCAACATCAACTCCAAATATTAGCTCGTAGAGGAGCAGACAGGTCAGAGTCTGATGAGATGCTGCTCAGCCTCACTTATAGTGATGGTTGACGTGCTGTTCAAGAAAATGGATGGGTTGGTTTTTTTGGGGTTTTTTTTTGATTTTCCTAAAACTCTCAATAGAAATATATTTTATAGACGATTTTAACAATAATTGTTTTGATTTGGCAAATGATATTGTGTTAGTATTAAGTTAAAATAAGTCTACAGGTTAAATGATACAGATGCAGATGGCAGGATATTCACTGGCTGAAAGTTATGTAGGCGACACATATACAACAAATCAGCACCTGGAAAGAACTCTAAGTAACAGACCCTGTAAATGATATCAGGATTTTGCAAACCAAAGCGATATGCTGAATATAGTTGTTGGAGAAAGTGCTCTTAAATCCTAACAAAGCAAAAACGTTTTCATAGAATAAATGAACAACAACAGTTACTAGTTCCTCTGGCGTCTCAAACACAAACACTCTGCACCACTGACTGATTAGAAAGCTGTTTTCAACTTTGGCAAATTGAGGCCTCTCTAAACAATCAACATTGAGCTGAGTCAGGTCTATGTGGTCTGATTTGACCTTTCACCCCCTTTTTTTCTGGAGGTGTTGCACAGTGAGTGTGTTGTCTGATATGTCTGTTTGTGTATGGTGTCAAATTCAGACGATAGATCTTATAATCCGTTTGTCTAGTTTAGTCATAAGTTCAACATTTTGGGAAAAGACCAACACCACTGACACATCTGTATGCAAAAATAGGAAGCTCCACTCAGCAGATGGTTGGTGTGATTTATTTTGTGATCGATGATGAGTGATTTTAATACATAATGAGACACTTTTTTTAGCTGTGATTCGTCAGAGAAGTTGTGAAACTCACCACTCGGCCTGTGTGATGATGATGATGATGATGATGATGATGATGACAACGACGATGACGGCAGTACACCTATCAGCAGAATGCTGTCTGATTTTCTGTACGTTGTGTCCACACGGCTCTGTTATGCTGTTTGGAGATAGTAATAGCTCGCCTCATTGTCAGGGTGAGACACACTGAGGACAGTACACCACTGTGTGCAGACAGAGCTCTTATTGCAGATGTTTGCCACTTATTTGTTCCCCCTCTGGTTCTTTTGACATGTAGTTGCAGATTTGTATTTTATCTCCTTTTCTCTAAATTCAGGCCAAAACACAAGATCAGGAAGAAAACTGTCATCTCAGACGGCCCCAACCCTTAACCCAGTTCTGCATTTTTTAAACTAATTTCTTCAATTTCTTCATTAGTGAAATGCCATTACACTGTTACTTATACACGGGCTGAATCTGAGCTGTGTTGTGTTGTGTTTTGTTGTGTTGTTGCTGGCTGAGCAGGAATCAGTGGCAGTAAAACTGAAGTGCCAGCATTGTTCCTGGAGAATCACAGAATATTTAACTTATTTAATGTTATTTCCTTTGGAATATGTGAAGCTGTCTGAGCAGTTGTTTTGATTGAAGTTAACCCACTTCCTCTTCCCATCACATGAGGATGACCCAGCATAATAATAGTCACAATGACTGCGTTGTGAGACATTGTTGCGCAAAATGCTTATAATTAGTCGGATTGATTATTGACTTGTGTGATGTCTTGTCATGGCTGGCCCCCGCTGTTTCTAAATTTGAAATGTGAAGTGTGACAAAATGTCATCTTAGCTTTCGCAGATCTATTTGTTTTCTTGCTGTCTCCATATCAGCTTGACAGCGCACTCAGACTGCTGCAGACGATGTGCCAGACTTTTTGTGCCTAATATAGATGTGAGACAGGCGGTGAAACTGGTCTTCTATGCAGTGTAAATAAGCTGTATAAATATAGCAGTGGATGTGTTATATCTGAAACTGAGAGTTGGGGGATCTTTTTTTTTTTTTTGCAGGCGAACTTGGCATATAAATCAACTATAAATATTTATGCTGTAAATCTTATGCTTTCTAGTGCGCGAGTTAACGTTTGACAAAAGCAGAGGATTGTTCAAAATTTCCATATAAATCCAGGTAGCTTCTCAAAGTGTGACTTTTTACTTTGCTCAGTATAACTCTTGTCTTTCTACAGTAAGTTTTTCATTTAACTTAAACCAAACTTTTCATGTATAATAGTGTTTAATGCCATATATGAATACAAAGACCCGTGCAAGAGCTTTGCCTAAATAACACACGGTTTAAAATGAACAAAATTATGATTTAAGTCAGGAAATATTTGATCCAAGAATAAACAGGAATAAGATTGTGATCAAAAATGTGATGCCAGGTTTCAATACTTGGCAGTTTGTGAAACTGTATAAAACACTTGAATCAATCTGCTCCCACTGCCTGTGCTTTACTTTGATCTATTAAAGTATCTTCATAAAGGAACATTAATTGTCATTAAAAAACACAGATTAAATGATCATTTAAGTGATGTACTTTTTCTAGTCTGATGAGCCTATAAACATTTTTATCATCTCCTCTTTTCTCTCACCTGGACTATGGTGCTGGACAGTGAGAGAAACGTGGGATTTTATTAAGAAAATCAACCTGAAAGTAAAAAGTTAAAATAGGATTTTGAACCCGCTCCACCCCTTCCCCGGTAGAAATTGCACTTTTGCATATTGCAATATGGCTGTCACAGTATCAGGCTTATCCCTTATCAGAATATCAGACATATTACAATATCAAATACATGGTTATTATTAACGCCTTGTAAAGTCAAAGCACACTGCCTGCGTAAGTGCGCTGAGTCAGAGGTTGACGATTATGAAAGCTGGTGTTGGGAGCAGCCTGTTCCCATGGGTAGTCCCAGACAGAGATGCCTGAGAGGCCGAACAGTTTCATCCATGATCTAAGACGGACCGAGGGCCAAATGACACGGACAGGTGTTGGCGGCTGCAGTAAAATATGGTTAGAACGACTTGTCCTGCAGTCATGATCACTTTACTGTATCTTAATCTCTTCTGTTGCTTCTTGAAGCACACGTCTGATCTACATTTCACCCCTGGAAAATCCTCCTAAACTTTGGATTTTTGTTCTGCTCCATGAGTTTTAATGTTAAAGATCCGTGATCTCTGTCACCTTCTATTGGTGACCAGTAGGAACTGCAAAACATTGCAAACATCACTTCAGCAGGTCGCATCCCCAGACCTTACAGCGTGGCCTGTCGTCCACACAAGTAATTAACACGGAAACAGTAGTTTCATAATATGGCAAAACATTGCACGGCAGTAAGTAATTTATTATGCTCTGAAATTATTTCATTATTGATTAGGCTGCAGAATGATTGCAGAATGATTTCTTGATTAATCTTTGGTTTGGTCTTTGGTGAAAAATTACAAGAAAAATATCCCAGAGCTCAATGTCTTCAAACTGCTTGTTTTGACAGACCAGAACCCAAAGACCCTCCAGCTGCTTTTACACGAGACAAAAAAAAACAGCAAATCCTCACAATCGGGAAGCTAGACCCTATGATCTAAGCAGCTAATCGACTAATCATTTCAGCCCTAGAATACTGTGACTACAATGTGTGAATACATTGACCTTTGCTTACTGTGTGAAGAAAGAGCTTACACCTCCTCTCCTGAAAAATAAAGATATTAGTCATGAGCATCTTCAGATCAGGTCATTTTTGCTGAAGGTCAAGAAAAGTTATTTTCTTTGATTTGCTCTTTGTGTGTAAAATGAGGATTAGTTATGTTTTTAAGCTATGAATGGTTACTTTTTACAGTGCAACAATGCGCTGGTTGTCTGTTATTATCACCTTCAAAGAAAATCGGGAATATAGTTTTGGGAAAAGCTGCTTTGTTGTGTTCGTACATCCTCATTTACACAAACTTGGAAACCTCATGGACTCACTCAACCTGCTGTAGGGGAGTGTATGAAATCCCCCTCCCCTCTCGGTGTCCTTGGACGTTCTGTTTTCTCCGTGTTTCAGCACAGAGGGAGCAGGAGCAAGAGCAGGCCGTCCTGCTGAAAACAAGTGGAGGGAATTATGAAGGGTACAGAAACCTAATTATAGAAATAAGACCCGGCAAGTTCAAGTTATCCCAACCAGACTTGGCTTCCTGGAAACACCATGCAAAGAACCTGATTATCTCTTTGGATGCTTTAACAGCTTACCCTGTTTTGTTTTGCTCTGGAGTCTGAAGCTATGAATGTCTCCAGCAGCAGTGTTATTCTGCAGGGGAAATGAGTTTACAACATTTAGAGTTTGTACCAATTTTACATCAATTTGACAGTTGTTTATGCAAAGGTTATGGTGAGTTCTTATTGGAGAACATAGTAAAAGTTTGCTAGAGACAAGCAGCATTGTTAGGGACTGTAGATCTGAGTGGCAATGATTAGTTTACCAGAGGAGCAGGTTTGCCAGTTACTTTCCTAAGCGGATGGGAATAAATAAAATTTGCAATTTCTCAAATAGATTTTTGTTGGACTTTATATATGGACTTGTATATGTCCATATCTGTTTTTATACTGATGAATATGCCAATTATTTTCTAGATTAATTGTTTAAAATGTCAGAAATTGTTGTTGTCTGATTACAATTTTCTAAAGCTCAGTGTCTTGTTTTGTCCCACAAAGGGTCAAAAACCCAAAGATCTTCAGTTTATTATTGCTGAAGACAAAGTATTCAGTTGATATCAGATGTTATGTTTTCTGTGGTTTATATTGTGACATCACGCAGTGTCGGTTTTGTTTGTTAACTGTCGTTTATAACCTGCTGCTGTGTGCAGAAGTTCTGTATTTAACTAGTCCTCCATATGTAAACACAAGAGTTTCAACTTGCAGTTGTTTACATGGTTTAACTATTTACTTAGTTGTAGTTGTTTGTACAATTTGCTCGTCACTACCTCTCTCTTTTCAGAACAATGTTTTTAAACTGCATCCTCTGTGTGCAGAACATTCATAATTGATGCTCAAGACTTGACACTTGTGTACAGATGCTTCACAATATCACTGACTTGCTTGCTAGTAACTGACACTGGGGGATGATGCCAGCTGCAGCGCACTGTGGGGGGGTGATCAGCAGGGGAGACCGAGGGGATCAATGTACTGTCATGTAGGGTCATAATCACTGAGCTGTATTCCAGCAGGGAGGTCGTGCAGTGTGCCAGTGCGGCCTGATCTGCTCTGTGAGTACAACACCTGCATTCTGGTAGAGAGAAACAAAAGCAGACAGGATCATCACAGGCGGCTGGTTTTGCAGGGCGGTGTTTTAGCAGCGCAGTTTCTCAGCTGCCTGTTAACATGAGATCTCACTAGCCTGTCCTCTCTCACCATTCTTGCACTTCACTCCCTTTATAGTTACAAGATCACAGCTAAGTGAAGGTGCATTGGACTAAGAGAGGAAAGATCTCCCTCTGGTGGGAGAATGGCTTTTAATGACTTTATTTAAAGACTGAAAGATTTAAATGATGTTTTGTGTAAGGTCTCTTGGGTATGATTTTACATCTGAGATATGAAATTAATCTCAGGACACATGACACATATTAGTGTGTCACAGTAAATGTTACACTTGTGTAAGATAAGTGTGTTACGTGTGCTGCTGTCAGAGTGTGTGTTCATTCTGATTTGAAGAGACTTTGCTCAGAGGTTGAAGAATTTTCTCAGCTTGCAGAAAAGCTTGTTATCCTTGAATTGCAGTTTGAACATTATAATGAGCAGAACATGAAAATCATATCTGCCCAGCGAAAATCAGATTTTTGGTTTCTCAGATAAGATGAAAGACGGTTTCCATGTTTCTCTACTCCATAAAGAGCCCCTCCAGGTCTGCTTTTAATGCTCTCCAAAGTTACGTTTCCTCATAAAAAAAAAATCCAGAATCTATGATCCATGTAAGTTGTTACATTTTACAAATTATTGCAAAATTTGAACTGGTGGACACAAGATGTCTTGTCTCTTAACTGAAAAGTTCATTCTCAGGTTTCTACATGACATTTGTGTAAGTAGAATATTGGATTATAATTGGGTTCCAAACCGGTTGTAATGTAATAAAATTATCTCATACAATATATACACATCTTAAACTCAGGTTTGAGGTGAACAGAGAGGAACTTTTTCCCTTCAGGGGATGAAAGTGGAAACTCTGCACAGTGCAGGTCAAACGTGCAAATAAACCGTTTCAAAACTCAGTGTATTATCTGAAAAATGCATCGTCATAAAACTGAAAACAAGCTGCTCTCCTTAATGCACGACATTATGGAGATCTGTGGTTTTCACAGGACAGCGACTAAAACTTGGTTGCAAGCCGTCCACTCAACAGTGGCGACACATGTCTCGAAGTGAAACAGTATCTGTGTGGTTTTAAAGCGGCGTGTTGATGGACAGTGTGTTTCCAGTGGGCGCCAGCCCTCTCCTCTGCTCTGCTCTGGACGGGGCTGGTCCTCTGCCTGGGACTCTGTGTGGCGATTGGAGATTCCAGGCCGGGCCCTGGAGCCTCCCCCCTCTGACACACTTTCAGTGCTGCACCACCAGCATGACTTTCACTGCTCTCCAAGGGCGGGTGGTGCACCTTCAGGAAAAAACAAACAAATATGGAGGCTGTAGGAGTGCAAGTGTACAGACCCTGCTCCTTTGATTGTCTGTGAGTATGGCGCCTCAGCATCTGTGATATTGTTGGCATGCATTAAGGCGTACTTTTGGAATGTGTATGCGTGTGTAAAACACTACAAGTTACACATGAAGGACAGTGTGCACAGAGCTGTGTGTGGGGAAGTATATACTACCATAGCTTTAGCAAGTTTCTCCTCGTGCAGTGTGTTTGCGTTGAGTAGTTTTGGCAATAACTGGTTAATGATCAAAATCACAGTTTGTCAAATAGGCATAGAGTTGATTGCAAGTGGTAATTGATTAACTTAAGTACATAAGAGGTTTAAAAATCTTATGATACTTTGACAAATAGCACTCACCTTTTTTATACAATAGTTGATTTGTAGCAGAAAAGTTGTTTGTACAAAGTCAAATTAATTGTCTTCTATTAGTTTTTAGATGAGGTTGTTATTTTACCATCGTTGCCCATTAGGCAGAGCTATTCGTGGTCACTAAAGGGTCATCAGGTCTGCAAGGTCTGAGAGGCAGCCCTCTACCATCCACCATCTCCAGTCAATTACCAGCAGGGATACTGGTGGTACTAGAATATTTTTCTTTAACAGCTCAGTGGTTTGACTGCGATCAGACCTGAGTCGCTCCACTGAACTCTGTTACTTACCTTTTCTTCTCTCTGGATGCAAAGCTACTTCATTCTCCTGTTCAGTCGCTGTCTGTCTGTCTGTCAGTCAGTCATTAAGACCTGCATCAAAGACTCAGCTCTGACTAATGGAGTATGATGGAGTAGTGTAGTGAGCAGATCCAGAGGAATCATGAGTTGGGTGGGTGGGGCTCTTCAAGACTGTGCAGCCATTGTTTTTTCTGAGATACACACAAACAAGAGAGGAGGTGCGCACACGCGCGCGCACACACACGCACGCACACACACACACACACACACACACACACAAGTGACAAAGTTAAAAAGGACAAAAGAGCTTTTTATGTGTTTCAGTGGTTTGTTTGGCAAAAAGCCACAGAACAATTCAAGAGAAGAAACAAAGAGAGAGGTTGAGCTTTGCTTTGTAGAGCAGTTTCTGGTCATTCATGCACACACACAAACACATACACACACACGCACACACACACACACACACACACACACGCACACACATATACACACAAGTCAATCTGATATTCAGGAATGTATTAAAGAAAATCATGAGGTGCTACAACTCTCAGTAGATCTCAGCTATAAACCATTCACCACTGTTTGGAAACACATGGGGGGCTAATATCCTGTAATTATTCAAGTGTAATTAAACCTTTTGATGGGGGTCAATATTACACATTTTAGATTTATTTTAAAATTTTGTCTGCGTTTCAAGTAAAGCCAGACAGATACACAGATTTGGCCGGTTTTAGGGATACCAATGACAATATTGGCTCATCACAGATGTATTGTTAGTGTTGTATATGTTGGCTGATGAATAATGGCATAAGAAATGTCAGTATAGAAATTTTCAACAAAGTTTGAGGTAGTTTAGAAACAGTGTCTTCTCCTAATGCTATATGTTCAGGCGTGAAAAGCACAGTCTGAACACGGTTGGCCTGGCTTTACAAAGCGTGACTTCCAATGTTGCTTTTCTTGGTCCCGACTGAAATATCTCAACAAATATTGGATGGATCCCAATGAGATTGTGTACAGACATTCATGGTGCCCAGAGGACAAAGCCTATGCTGACTTTGATGATCCCCCGACTTTTCCTTTAGTGCCACTATGAGGTTGAGGTCTTTGATTTTATTAGTAAAAGCTCTTGACAGCTATTGGATTGATTACCATGGATTGCGCCCAGGGGATGAATCCTAATAGCTTTGACTTTTCATCTGGCAGATGAACCAGTGGGACAAATTTTTTTTTATTTGTGCTTTGGTTCATTCATCAAAACTAATGACACTCCCCTTGTATGTACTTCCTGTGTAATAGTAATTAGCAAATGTTAGCACGCTAACATGCAGAACTGGATGGTGAATATGGTAAGCATTATAATTGCGATAATTGTTAGCATTGTCATTGTGACATTAGCATTTAACATAGAGCTATGGTGTGTACAGCCTCACAGAGCTGCTAACATAGCTGTAGACTGTTAGAGTGTTGTTTTTTTATTTCCCTAAGTTCTTCTGTAATTTCTTCTCAAAAAGTCAACACACTGTCTGAGTTTTCATGTGGATTTGGCTTTACATGATGGAGTGCTATTTGACATAATAACAGAGTTATTACACTCACTCATCTTTGCGGAAGTGTCCTTTAAAAACACACTCGTTGTTCCAATGGAGCTGTGCAGGTCTCTTGAGTCTCTTGAGTCTCTTGAGTCTCTTGAGCCGGAGACAGAAACTGGTGGATCCTCTCTTATTCCTGGAAGTGCTGCTACACCTTCAGGTTGTTGTTGTGTTTGAGGTGACAACAAATGTGTTTTTCGCTCCGATTGCCTGGAAGGGTGTGAAGATGTTTTGATCAGAAGAGTCATTGCCAAAACTATTAACGTTGATGGTGTAAAGCTGAGGGGAGAGCAGATGTAAAGCTGTGAAAGGAGCTGCTGTACAGAGATATTTATAAGCTGAAGAATACGTGCAGCCGTGGTTTTTAATTAGAGTCAATAATAACTAGAAAAAAAACATCTGTAACTGTTAGCAACAACTGAACAATGTTTTTAAAAACATTGTTTACATAAAATAATCATTTGCGTGACTGAGTGTGGGGGAAAGAAAAGTGTCGACTTTAATATCTGTGGACGAAGGAAACGTATTTTTGAGTTTTTGCTGCACTTTCATTCACCTCTGTAAAAGTAAACATCCTGAAGTGCAAACACAGGACTGACGCAGGGCGGGGAGGCTGTTAGTGGCGGCTGCTGCTTAAAGCTGCCCTGTGGAGTTTTTTTATGTAAACAAACAGAAGTTATGTTTATATGCAATGTTTCTAACCAAAACACGTTGTATAGGTTTCTTCTTTTTAATATTTCAGATGCATTGTTTACATCCACGTTTACTTGGTATAGCAGTTGGCACCTTGCTGTGTTTGTCGGTGCATTACTGCCACCAACTGTCAATCAGTGGAACAGCATGAAACCAAAGTCAGGATGTGAATCGCTGTGTTGCGCACATTCGTGCATGATACAAACAAAACGTGGACGCACTCATAAAAACAATTTCAAAATAATACATATTATTGCATATTAATAATTGACACATTCATCTATGAGTGTCACTTCAATGTTGCAGCTGGTAAACATGGGGCTAAACTATTTTATATACAGTCGGGTAGCACTGGCATAACTAGTGACAAGGCATTTGATATGTAATAATGTATCATCACTTATTTTGTATAATCTGGATCTGTAAAGTATCTGCAGCTGTCAGATAAATATAGTCTAGTAAAATACAGCGTGTGTGTACAATGTGGTAGAGTAGAGATATGAAGTAGCTTAAAATGGAAATACTCAAGTAAAGTACAAGTACCCCAAAGCTTGGGTATATCTACTCAATTACTTTCCACCACAGAGTGGACGACTGTGTGAGTGTGTGTGTTATAGGGTGGCATCAAAAGACAAGGTGAAGCAATCAGTACAATAGGCAACTGTCTCTCATTGTGTGTAAGTGTGGATTTCTCCAGCATATTGTACAACACTTACATTTGACATTAAGAGGCACTATTTAAAAAGTAAAGATCATAAAGCTGAGCAGCATCAGTGTTAACTAACGATTATGCTCATTATCAATGAATCTGTTGACTATTCTCTCGATCAGTCACTTAAAGTTGTAAAAAAAAAAATTCACATCGCAACTTCCCACAACACAGACGACAGTTTCAGATTGACCAACAGCACAAACCCAAAAATATGACGTTTACTATCAAAGAAGTTAATATTTGCTTTTGAGAATTCAGAACCAGTGGCATTTTTGCTTGAATGATTCATTCATTATTCATTTAAAAAAAAATGTTTTAACCTTAAAATGGATTAATCACCCACTTGTTTCAGCTCTAGTTTAATGAAAATTTTACGGTAATTTTGCCTGCAGTTCTAGTTCTTATTTTTGTAACTGGCGAAAAGAAAGGGAAATGAAACTGCCCTTGTCTTGAAACTCAAACCCTCAAACAGTGAAGTAGATTATAAGAAAGAAGAAAAATCAAAGGATTCAGTTCTGGCAGTGGAAATGAAAAATTAAAACAAGCTGTTTTAGCATTAGATCCAGTGACTTTTGGTTGAAATATCTGGGATGAAAGGAAACACAATCGCCCAAAGTCACACAGACAAAGGAATTATGCATATGAACACTAAACCTGATTCTGTGTATTGGGTGAAGTACAAAGGAACTTGAACAAAAAAATGCTGTTGGATTGAAAGCAAACTGCTGCAGTACTTTCAGAGAACAAGCTACAGTCTTTGTTCGGCTGTAACACAGTTATCAAATATACTTACTAATGAATTTATCCAGGATCAGGAATCAGCGATTTTGCTTCAGCATTGTCTTCAGAAATTAATAGAACTGTTTATATTAATCTTGAAAAATAAGTCTAGTGTGCTCTCTTATTTGACTGTAGATAATGTGATTATATATGTCATTTAGGTAATTTAATAGATGTTATTGTATAATATAGCATGATTTTGTTTTTGTGCAGGGTTCAGTGGGCGGGGTGTCAGACAATGAGATTATATGCAGTGCTGGGGGGGAGAATTATGGTATGTTGAGGGCTCAACACCCACTGAATACGCTGTGGACCGAAGCTGTGTTTGACTCCGCTGGCTAATTAGTGCGATTACTGCACAGCTGGATTGGCCAGACGTTTTACTGAGTTTTATCAAAAGGATCACTCACTCGATGAAGGCTTCATCCCGACAACTTCTGCTTCAGCAGAGTCTCTCTATTTTAGGACTGCAGGACTCTGTCTGGGGAGAAGCCGTCTAAATTTAAGAGAGTGGGAAAACTGAAGCAACCTTTTGTTAAAAATGTTCCTCTTTCTGTTGAGTGCAGCAGCTGCTATTTTGCTCTCTTGTAAGTCCACTGTTCAAAGCATAATGACATTTCATTTACCATCAGAAAATGCACGACGAAGCCAGATGGAAGCTTAAAAATGACTGAAATGATTAAAAGACGGTCACATTTTTTTCAAACTACAATCATTTAATGTGTTTTCGATCAGCTAATCAATCAATCGACCAGTCATTGCAGCTCTACAGTTAAGATTTTCATTTTGATCTCTGCTCCTTCAGTCATCCTCTCAGCCAGTTTCCTTTCATCATGTTAACCTTTTATTCCATCTGCCTTCCCTCCATCTTCCTCTACCTTTTCTTCTAATCGTTCTCTTCACTTGTCTCTTTTGCTTGACCTCTCTTTCCTCGTCTGACCTCTCCCTACCCTCTCTCTGTTATCAGTCTCTTTCTTTTTGCCTCTCCTCACCTCACCTTTTCCAGTCCCCCTCACCTCCTTTCACTTTCCCTCTCTTCCTTGACATCCCCACCCTGGCCATCTCTGCTCATTCATCTGGCATCTTTCTCCTCTCGGCAGCAGCCCATCGGACCAGCACGGCTCCTCCAAGCCCCCGCTGAGCTCCTCGGCCATGACATCACGCATCCTGCTGCGGCAACAGCTGATGCGGGAGCAGCTTCAGGAGCAGGAGCGGCGGGAGCAGCAGAGACAACAGGCCTCCCAGTACCCGCAAACCACAGCGGCCCAAACCCCAGCCATCAATGTCAGTGTGCCTGTCAGTTTGCCGCCTGCTGCACAGGTACCGATGGAGGTGCTGAAGGTAAGCAACAGTGCTGCTGGTTTAGTGATGGCAAGAGAAGAAGAGGGAATGTGGCAGCATGTATGGTTGTCAGAATTATTACAGTGTATGTATAAAGTTTCCACCTCTGAAATTAGAAGTTGCATGTGTCATTGCTGCAGTCTGAGCGGTCCAGGCGCGGCTGTATTTATAGAGTTTATTGACTCGTGTGTAGACAGTCAGGCAATCGTGGTTTTACTATGAGTGTGTAAAAAAACACAGGAGTGAGTGAAGTGTGTTAAAATGCGTATATGGGGATTATCTTTCCTGAGAGAATTCCTCTTTAATGCATGCTGTGCTTCCAGCCATTTGGATTTAGCCATCTTTAATCCTATTTGCTCAGCTACATTCACATCTTTTCATAGCTTTGATTCCCTGGCAGTCCAAGGGACAGGAGACTGTTAAGATTTTCTGTAGGAGTAGAGACCGTTGTGTTTGAGCGTGCATTTTAACAAGGCACCTTGGTGAGTTTTCCTGTTTGTCTTCTGCATGTGTTTTCAGAAAGCTTGTTTTGAAATGGCAGTTTATGAAATGGCAATAGAAATGCATTGAGCTGCGTTGTGTGGCGCCAAACTTCCTTATCTGCGATTGAGAATTTCTGTGTTATTGCTATTTTGTGGTTTTTTCTGGTGCATTTTCCTCCGATTCTGATTTTACAGTATAAAAAAACTCAAAGTACAAAGATTTTAAGGTTTTTTTTTTAAGTTGTTCCTGACTAAACACTTGAGTGAGTCGCTCTTAGTTCAGTTTTGTGAAGCATTTTTCTGGAAAATGCGGCTTTTTCATGATTGTGAAGCTGATGCACGTATGTACGTGGAGTTTGTCATGAGGACACATGCTTATCCAGATATGCCTGCGTGCATCTATTTACAGTTTTGTGTGTTTGAGATTTTTTAACAGAGACACCAAGTAATCTTTTTGCTCTGTCAGTGATCTGTTTTTTCAGTTTCTTTGGAAACACTGCGATCATAGATGCAAGTCTTTTGCAAAAAATATTTAAAAAAAAAAAAATTATATATATATATATATATATATATATATATATATATATATGTGTGTGTGTGTGAACTTCAGGGAATCTTTTTACAAATATATAATTGCATTTGTGCACTTGTGTTTCTAAGATCATAATATTTACCAAAGAAATGTGAATTTTTTACAACATTAAATAGGTTCTCATCACTTCATATTGTTCTCTGTGGAGGCAATAAAAAGTAATGTTATCTCAAATGCGACTGTAATAAAATGTTGTATTTAGAATGATATTATAGCTTCTACACAGGCTGTGTGGACTACAGTTCTTGAGCAGTTGTTCAGAGAATCAGAGAATACATCAGAGTTTTAATTGTATAACTTTAAAGTACTGATACACTGTGAGTGTATTGGGTAATCTTTGTTGAACTAAATCCATCCACAACACATTCAGAGATTTCATGGTTACTTGCTCAGCCGCACTTTCATCACCCTGGATGTGTGTGGCATGGGCCAGCAGTGAAGGACACATACAGTATATCCATTGAAAACATTGCCCTCTTCATGCAGCATAAACATTACTTATACTCTCCATAATCTGCTGCTCTTTGAGAGGTTTAGGACGCCCCCACCCTGAACCCTCGCCCTGTATACAATACATCAAGTTAGAGTAATTTCTCTGCTTTGTCGAGAGCTTACAGACATTCTTCATTGACTGAAGTCCTCCAATGAAAAGGCCGTTCCAGCTTGGCGCTGTTGAGCTGGGTTAACCTGCTCCCCTGTCTGTGGGTAGATTAGCAGAGTCCACACAAAGCTCAGGGGTACCAGGCAGAGCTGCTGGACCTCAAAAAGTGCAAACATTAAGCTCAGATGAGTTTATCTAAAGACTGATTGGACCCTTAATTAACCAAGTGACCTCTGACCTTCTGGGGAATAAGTAAAGGATCAGTTTAGGGATCAAGACAAAGGCGAGCACAGCCTTGCCACACACCGAACGCTAATTCAGTGAAGAATGCTCATAATTAGCCCCCACTGCTTTCATTCCATGGCACATTTAAAAAAAAAAAAATGCTGCTTTGAAATTTATGTAGGATAACTTCCTAAAAGGGTTAAAAAATGATTTCTAGTTTTTTTTTTTTTCCTCAGAGGAATTATGGGTCCATGAAAAGAACAAAGTGCTCTTCAACCTTGTACAAAATGTACGTTTCTTTTGGATTATAGAGTCCGTGTAGCTCGTGACCGGTACGCATCAGAAAGTATATAAAGATGCCACACAGATATTTCATTTCATTTTGGATTTGTTCATTAATTCAACAAGACAGTTAACTTGTAGTCTTTAATCTCAAGCACAAGATTATACCATAAATTTGGTGTAAAGTTTTGTGTAAAAATGATTTAATTAGCACTGTGCAATATTAGCCAGTGTTGACATTTCTGTCAGCACAGGCTATAATTGCTCAATAATTTTAAGAATTTGTTTTCTGAGTACTGTGAGTGTAGAAAACTGCAAACCACACTGCCAAAGCCCGTTTTCTAAGGATTTATGCAAATTTTAAGAAAACATTTCCCATTTAAAGACTCAAGGTTTGTATTACGTTGGTAATTTGCCAAGCTTTTGCATAACAGCATGACAATTTGCCAGAGGTGGAGAAGACCACACGTTGCTCTGATGTAGCTGCTCACATTAGCATCACAGTTGTTGTCTGCGAGCTCCACAGTGCACGTTAACAGCTTAACTGTGAGACAAAGTAGCCCATTCTTCTAGTCTGCGTAGCAAATGGGGGCATTCTTGTTAATGCATCCTGGTAGGACCATCATGGAATGCCCAAAGCATACAAGTCAAAAAAAATACAAATCAGCGTTTGTCATTCTGCTCTCACCCTGCATCCTTCCACAGTACAGCAGGGCGCTTTGTGTGTGTTTCTGCTGAGTGTTTCTGACTCTTCAGGGGTTATGGTGCTGAGGCCCTCTGGGCTGTTGATGGCTCAAAAGGAGCTGATAAACAACAAGATGTCTTGTTTGCTGTGGTTGCAGATGCTGTGAGCTAGCCGTTGATGTCACATTTCCAAACAGTGTATTTTGGAAAGAGTACATTAAGTGAAGTTGAGCAAAGTAAAGTTCAGGCCCTGGCTGCTGGCTCTGTGATCTCTCTGTAACCCCATTTCTCTGCTCGCTGGCTTTTCCACAAGCTGACCAATCCAGTTTGTGTTGATGTATCCACTTGGTAAATACACTGGGGAAAAACAGCCTTTTTCTCACTCCTCGGGACTCTTTACAAACAGATAACTTTTTCACCCTCGGACCAGTTCATCGTAAATCAAGCCACAGTATTTATTGACAAGGCCAGGATGTTCCAGTCTGAGGTCTGTGGCCCTCAGGGGGCTCCAATGAACTCAGACCAGTGAGACCATCTAATTATGTGTAATAATTTAGGTAATCCCTGAGGACAGAAACAAGATGGAAAAAGCACTTATGCTCATTTTAATGTCAAGACAAAACTAACTGATTTCAGACGGCTAAAAAAGGTCTGATATTTACGATTTTTTTTTACAATTTTAGGGCTGTGACTAATGGTTATTTATATTTTCACAATTGATTGATATAGTCTTTATTTTCTCAATTAAATAATGGATTGTTGGGTCCATAGAAAATTACCACGAATGTTACTGACAAGAGGTGATGTATTCAGATTGCTTGCTTTGCTCGAAAAAAGCAGCAAATCTACACATTTGAAAAGCTGGAACCAGGATTTCTGCTTTAAAAATGACTCTAACAGTTAAACATTTACCTAAATAGTTGCTGATTATTTTGTGTTGATCAGTGAAGCCATGAATCAATTAATGATTTCAGCTCAAAGCAAAATGTCTGAATGTTTGAGGAAATAATAGAGAAAATGATTCAGGACTTAACATCTGTGTTTACTGTAATACTTTAGGGTAACATCGTTGTATCTTTTAATGGGGCACCTTCAACTTCGACTTGTCTCGTGCACTAACTGCCTTCACTGACCTCTTTGTTTCTATTCTTAGTGTAGGAGCAAGAGAGACAGTTGTATGGGGCTCTTACAGTTAATCCTTTGTACAGTTTCTACAAGTTTCTTTGTTTCTATTTATAGACGATGGCAGCTATCACTTCTGTGGATGTGTGAATTTACAATAGACAAGCACAGACAGAAAACACGGAGCCACTGGTTCTTTGTGTCGGTGCATAAGAGAAACATTAAAGTACATGTCTGCATATTGCAGTTGTTTCCAACCTTGGTGTCTGGGACCACGCAAAGGGTCACAAGATGAATCTGAGAGGTCGTGAGACGATTAACAGGATTGGAAATCAGAAAAAAAAAACACGTTTCTGCTCTAGAAATTCATTATTTGCCTTTTTTGTTGTAAAATAGAAATATTTTAATAATGCTGGGGTTGTACTAGTTACCACCTGTACACATGCAACCTGGGATAAGTAGTCACTAGCAGATTTGTGGTTTCTTGGGAAGCACTTGTATGGAATCAGTGGTGGAAGAAGTACTCTGATCTTTAACTTAAATAAAAGTATTAACACCACAATGTAAAAAAATCTCCATTATAAGTAAAGGTTTAATATCCCTTTTTTAAGTAAAAGCGCAAACGTATTATCAGCAAAAGTATTATCAGCAAAAGTAAAAGTACTTGTTGGCCGCTGTGACTGATTTATTATCATACAGTATATGACATTATTAGATAGTTGCTGCTGATACATTAGTGTATATGTAGTATTTTTCTGTTATAACTGGTCAATGCTGAGTTAGTTACTACATGTAGGTAGTTTAGTCCAATGGTGCCCAACCAAGGGGTCGGGACCTCCAAAAGGTCACCAGATAAATCTGGGTAGTCGTGAGATGATTAATGGGAGAGGAAAGAAAAAAACAACACAAAGTCTGATTCTTGAATCTGTTTTCATGTCTTAGAAGATTTTTCTATTTTTTATGAAATATTGGACAGTTTTACCCCTTTAGGTCTTATTTTAATACCTGAGGAGGTTAAAGGGGAAATGACTTTTTGATGGAGCAGCTAACAGCTCACAAATATCAGTGATGTATTTCTTTTTGTCAAGGGGTCACAACTGGTTTCATGCATTTCATTCATCATATGTTGTTATGTTATTTAATGTAAAATCTTATCTGGAAAGTAAACAGTAACTATAGCTGAGAGATAAATGCAGTGGAGTAAAAAGTACAATGTTTGTCTGTTAAATATATAAAGTGACAGAAAAACGACTTAGCAAGCAAGTAAGCACAGTACTTTCAGTAAATTCGCTTGGTTACTTTCTACTACTGCATTCCACATGCGCTTGCTAGCACAGAAATGAATGAAGAGCATATTTTCAGCAGTAGAAATATTCTGATATCCACTTATTGGCGCCCATGTCTTCATCCTGTATCTGTAGCTGTTTGTGTAGTTTGTATTTTCAGAGCCTGGGAGCTGCCGAGCCGACTCATTTCTGGCTTTCACAGAGTTGACCTGTATTTGTTTATAGCATGATATGATTAATATTAATAATTCTTCTTTTAACACCTAGGTAACAGTAAGGCGGGACATTAGATGAACCTCAAAGCAGTTGAGTAAAGAAGCAGAAATTTGTGCATTGATGAATAAAAAAGCTTACAGGAATGAAAGGAATAAAATAGCCAGGGAGCTGATTATATTACTATACTACACTCTACTCCACTGTACCAACTGAACTTCTCTGCACGCTGTTTGCAGCAGTAAACCTGACCCTCAGAGATTCAGAGCAGGATGAATAACTGAAGTTGCTAAAGCAGCACTGGTTACTGTTTTTCCTCCAAACCAGCTGCTATAAAATGATGATTGTTCCACTAAAGAGAAGGACAGCGCGCTCAGTAATCCTCCAGGTCTGTGGGAACGATTGAACTATTGCAGGGACAGGATTTTTCTTATTGATGTTTTCCCATAAGCGAATGTTATTTTCCATGTTATGACAAAAACTAACTATGAATTAAAGGTGTCACGGTTAAAAAACAGCAGAGGAGTTGGTTGTATGTGATTGCAACACTGTCAAAGTAAAGACTAAAGAATTCTATTAGTAACCAACATAAAATGAACATCTTTCTTTTGCACTTTTGCCCTAAGCAGTGTATGAGATAATCAGTAATTGATGTGCTGTAAATCGTACACATTGATGTGCTGTAAATCGTAGATTTACAGCCCAAGGTGGTGTCAGTCATACCTGCAGGATACACTCTATGTTAATGTACCTCACATGAGTGCAGAACAATGATATCGTAACAGAGCATGAAAAAGCCTTTGTTGTGTTGAAAAGTGGAAAAGATTTGACAGTCACAGCAGTTAGGTACACCTTCACAATCTCATGCAGATCAATATAACAGCTCGTTGTATTGGATTGCATTAGACTATACAGGTGTACTTAATAGTACTGAGTGTATATTGCCTAAGCAGGAATACTCCTAAGTGCTAAACAAGGTCACTGGCGCACAGTTTAGTGTCCTCTCCAAAGAAAACATGCAAACCAGTTTAAATGCAAAATTAAAATATTCCATTGCATGATTACAAACTTCCAATGTGTGGATTTGTCAGATTATATGATCATCACTGCACATAATATTAAATATTGAGTAATAATGTTTAGCAGTCAGAGCAGTTTTTCCTTTTTCTTATTCTCCATGTGTCGTGAAATTTAAGTTACTGTTGAAGTCGGTTCATTTTTCAAATATCTGTTCAATTATCATATAATTCCAGCTGTGGGGTGTAGTCTGCAGACTGAAGCAGTATTCACAGCGGCAGAGGAAATGTCAGAGGTAGCTAAGAGTTCATCTAGAGCCTGTGACCTCCTCAGTTCCGTTAATGAACCTAAATCCTCTGGTGTTAAGCAGAACAAATACATCAGTTAAAAAACACGACGTAGCCGAGGCTGTTATTCATTGGTTTTGAGATGCAGTACGCCTGTTGTTGCCGATTAAACATGTCATTTTGAGACCCGAGGAGCGGTGAGCTTCAGACAAACAAGGATGTAACAGACTTTATTCTTTGTGCTGTAAAGAGCCGAGAACACATGCCAAGTATCCACAGGGTTAAAAAAAGTGGATGAGGCTAAGTAACAGCCCCGGGGCAAGTCTCAGTAAAAGAGGTGGCCTTTCAAAACAAAGGCAGTAACTGTAAGAACAGCATCTTGACATCAAGTGATACACCATAAAGGAATAAATTCAGATTTTACATAAAACAACACAAATTTGAAAAGGCTCATTGTGTTGTACTGAGATTCCTTGACATGCATAACTAATTACTTTTCTTGCCTTTTAAAAGATGAGCTGAATGTGTCCTCATGCTAACAAGCTTAGTCCTCTGGTGCAACCAAGAAGGAAGCAGCTACAGCACTTTTCAGTGTAGATAGAAGTTAAACACAGAAGTAGAAGGTTTTTTTTCCTTTTTGTTTTTTAAATTGGGATCAGATCAGTTTACTGGGAATGATGTTTGAGATGCTTGGATATCATCCTTATGAGGTATGTTTAAAATAATCTTATCAGTTTTAGAGAAAACATATCTTACATGTAATTCTACTAAATTTACTGTCTCCTGTGACAACGCTGAGACATGTATTATGTATCTACGTTTAGTGATCAACCATCTATAGTATCTTCATTTTACGAATCACAGAATGCCTTCATCAAAAACTTCAGGCGAAACATGGGAAGGTTTAAAAATATACTCTCCACACGTGAACTGGAGCACAGCAGCTCTGCCTCCATTTAAAACCTTGACAAACACTGTCTCTGAAGTTTGTTTATGTGCCTGCAGTAGCTTTTCTGGATCATTAATGCTGCGTGGGGGATTAATGATCCACAGAAATCAAATCTATCCAGAACCGGGGGAGCGCAGAGACGGGTGTGCATGTAATTTTTGTTGCTGATAATATGTGGACTGAGTGCAGAAAAGCAGAAAGTAGTCGAGCTGAAGAGGAATATGTAGAGAATGTTTACTTCTGACGCTCTTTAAGATAACAACTCTTGACAGCGTCTCAAAAGAAAAATGCATAATTCATCATAGGGTTTGAAATCTGTGTCAAGTTTATTTTATTATTATAGTCTGTGCTGTGAAATATCAGGAACTGGCACAACTTTGAGGTATATTTAGAGCTGTTTTAATCTACCAAAAGATGACTTTGTAAAAGCACATGTCCAAAAAAATAAAATGCGACAAGAATGATGATTTGAAAGGGCCTTTCTCTTCTCCGTTTCATGATTTATTTCTAAACAAGCAGCATTTTCTCACCATCAACACATCCATTAAACTCTGTATCTTTCCTGGCACTAAAGCAAATCTTTGTATTTTCTACACATTCTCCTCTCCTCCGATCACTAGGTCCAGACTCACCTGGAGAACCCAACCAAATACCACATCCAGCGCTCCCAGCAGCAGCAGGTGAAACAATACCTGGGGAAGCTTGGCTCTCAGGCGTTGAGCTTGCCCTGCCCCAACCAGTCCTCTGACCACGGGGGCATGCCGCCAGGGCCGGGCAACAGTGCCCCCAACAGCCCTATGGCCTTACTGACCCTGAACTCTAACTGCGAGAAAGAGGTGACTGGTTTAATTCAGACTCATCTCACGGTGACACAAGGAGCACACACCTTTTTGTGATCATTTAATTTTACTTACCCGTATGTCTGTCGGCCCTCATGTCTTCTTGATTTAGATGGATGATGTCATTGATGACATTATTAGTCTGGAGTCCAGTTACAGTGATGATATCCTTGGCCTGATGGACCCGGGACTTCAGATGGCTAACACGGTATGTGTGCACTGCGGTGAGCCTGCATGCAAACCACACACTAAAAAAGGTCACCACATGAGGGCTTTTGATGTGGTGCATTGTGGGGTAAAAACCATAAAAACAAATTCTATGGTACTTGGGAATAAACAAAATCTCAACCTTGTGATTTAGCCCTAGTAAGCTAAGTATCTACAGTTATGTGAATGTTAAAACTAGCTCCTTTGTGCTGCCAGGATGAGCAACGATCTTTAGCTGTTTGCCCAAATTTGAAGAAGTAGTAATAACATTTTGTCTTCCTCAGCTTCTCAACAGCGACTCGAGGAAATAACTACACCCAACCAAGAAATAAACCAGCACATAGGCCTCCTCTTTGCACGTTTTTTGTACAGATTAAACAGTTAAGAAATATCATGTTAATTAGTGAGCTTTAGAAGTGCCAAAACACAGATGCTGTTACCTTTTGTTCAGAGTCAGGCTAGCTGTTTCCCTCTGTTTCTAGTCTTTGTGCTAAGCTTAGCTATAGGTACACATTTACCGGACATATATAATAGTAGCATCTCATTTAACTCTCTGCAAAAAAGGAAACTATTCCTTTAATGATGAACCTCACACTCATCCGCATAATAAAACACCTGTTAAACTTTCTCACCGTGTAAAAGGCCTGCTCCATGTCTCCACCCTTCCCATCATGCTCGTCCTGTGATGCTGATTAGCATCTATACAGGGAAGTTGGGTGCAATCCGTGTTTTATGTCTTTTGCTGTGTCCCCTCAGATCCCTGTGCCTGCAAACCTCATGGACATGTATGGTAATCAGGGTATGTCCCAGCAAGGTCTGCCCATCAGCAACTCCTGCCCTGCCAACCTGTCGAACATCAAAAGGGAATACTCTGGTAAGCACCGCAATCCGTCATAGCAAGAGACATACAAATGCTTTAAATGCCCGGCTCCTGTCATCAAAATATATTTAGCAAACATTTACAGATCCATGTGCTGTGAAAATTTACTCTAACATCAGTTCAGCTTCTCTATTGCACAGAAACCATGAAAACTATAACAATAAATGCAAAGTTCTACTCTCCAGGCCTTTGTGCAGCCCATAATGTAGCATGAATCCAGTTCTTATAATCCTTCTCCCTGTGGGGATGTTGACTGTATATGACTGACATGTTTTAATATCTACTCTGTACATTTGTGGTTTTGAAAACCTCATCATTTATCACGTAGTTTCACAATCCCCGGCCATCATGCATATGCTGGATAAGTCTGGATCCTGTGGCAAATTTGACAACTATCAAAGGCCTGAAGGGTTCCCTGTGGGTACGTCTGGTTAATTAGCTTCAAAATGTAGACGTTTAACTGCTGCACATTTTTTTTTTTATACTTGCACTGCACTGTTCATTTCATTGGTTAATCAAAATGTGTTTTCCAGAAGCTGAGGTAAGAGCTATGGCGAAGGAAAGACAGAAGAAGGATAACCATAATTTGAGTGAGTTTAAATTGCATTTTAATTGCTCTTAATTGTATACCGTACATATCTCCATCAATGGGAATGTTTGAAAATACTTGATGATTGTCATGGTGCTATTTACTTGTTGCAAAATAAAAAATCATCAAAACAAATTTCCAAATAGTGTTTCATCAGATAATCATGGATTTGTTTCTCCTTTGTTTTTGTTCTGTAGTTGAGAGAAGACGACGGTTCAACATCAACGATCGAATCAAGGAATTGGGAACTTTAATTCCAAAATCCAATGACCCGTAAGTTACCTATTTTAGTGCTTTATTTCTTATTGAAGACAAATTTGAAAACCATAATTACTGAGATTTTGTGACAACAAAACTTTTCTTTAAAAGGAAAAGTCAGGAAAAAATGCGAATACAAATTATTGGAAAAATAAGTGGAAAAAATATAGATGTGTAATTAACCCTCTGCCTACCATAAACAGCCGTCATACGCCAGTGGCCTGTTTAATAAAATGCCCATACTGTGTGCACGCTGAGAGAGTTACTGGTGGCTGTAATTTCTGTGAAAAGATCCCATCCTAATGCAATAAAAATGGAGGAAAAGTTCAGCTGAAACCAATATGAGCCTTCAGTAGTCTGAGTTAGACAAATCAAGCCAGTATCTTCCAAAGTTTTAGTACAATATCCCCTCTTTGTGTTACCATCCCTCTACGGCGGCTTATCAAGGAAACACTGTCTGGGGAAACACACAGAGGGAAATGTTGCACCAAAGAGACTGTAACATCTGAAGTTAACCACTTGATTTGTGTAACTCACTGTTGAATCTTCATATTAGCTTCAGCTGAACTTTATAATGTATTTCTGTGGATTTTGTCCCCCAACTATTAAGTTACACAGATTTGTCAGTTTTACATCATTTAAGTAAATGTTGAATCAATCACAAAATGGTTAAACAGATAAACTCTGATACACTCAAAGTTTAAATGTTGTATATACAAGTAAATTTCACTCAAACTGACTGATTGATTATGAATATATCAATTGTATTTACTGTATGTGACTACTGATATTTTAAGGTTAAAAAAAGCTCACTCTTTCCCGGCCCTTAGACCTTACCAGCAGCCCCTTTTGTTGTGTCTGTCCACCCATGGTTGTTTTGCTAAACCCCAGCTGGGTGCTCCACCCACACTCACACCTACATACACACAAACTCAGAGGGCTGCCTTTCACAAACAGCCCTGTCTTAAAGCCTTAAAAGTTAAAATTATACAACTAACAGGTGTGTTTAGTTTCGATTTTCAGTACCAGGATTGAATCATTACTTTAAATTTAAATTTGTGAATGCAATAAAAAACCTAAGTCTTTAAACCTAAGTTTTTAACCAGCACCATAACACCTTTCAGCAATTGTGGAGACATTGGATCTAAAAGAGCGATTCATCCCAGTACGGATTGATTTTACCCCTTCAAAATGTCCATCACAACCATCAATTCTTCTGAGAGCTCAGGGTCATCCTTATGACTGCTTGTGACCTCTGCATGCATGCACTTTTTTTTTTTGCAACATTCAGTTCGGTAAAGAATTCCTTATCTCTTCTCTTGTTTTTAACTGGACAGGCTTCAATGGCAGTAATGGAAAACCTATAATCATATTTTCCTGATTGGAGAGTGCATAATGTCTGACTTCAAAACTGTGACGTCTAAGAGACTATAAGATGTAAGAATAATGGCTCCTCTGTGATCGTCAGGGACATGCGCTGGAACAAAGGCACCATCCTGAAGGCATCAGTGGACTACATCAGGAAACTGCAGCGGGAGCAGCAGAGGGCAAAGGAGCTGGAGAATCGTCAGAAGAAGCTCGAGCATGCCAACCGACATCTGATGTTGAGGATACAGGTAAACATGCTTTGATGAAGCCAAGTGATTTATTATCATAAAATAAAATTACAAGGAAAACTACATGTGCTGTGTGTCCGGAGGGTAAAAAGAAGGGAGTGCCTCTGCTAACATCAGAAAGAATGATTATACTTCTCTGAAATATATCAAGCTTCAGGGAAAAAATAGCAGAGGCACTAATTCACACAACAATGCATTTAATGAGGAAGCTGGCTGTTTAGACCGTGCCGTTGTAACTAATTCATAACAAGGATCAATGGGACTCAGCTCAGCAGACATTGATTGATTGGTCACATTGAGCATTTGTTTTGCAACCATTAATTAGAGCAGCATGTTGTGGAAAAAAGAGAAGCTCCTGAGTTTTTTACAAGTGCAAAGTTGAGGCAAAATGCTCAGCCAATGCTAGTTCTGGTTTTATAACAAGAAAAAGTCACCAACCCACAAACCCTGGATTAGTATGCTATAATTTAATCATTGGAAAGAGATTCTTGAGCAGCTACAGAGCCAGTGAAACAGTACAGTTATCTGAAACTCGAGTCATCCTGATACAAGAACAGAGGCTTGTGATAGACTTTATGACAGCGAGTTAACTTTTCACTGAATGACCCGTCCGTCTATCTGCCGGGTTTATAGGAGTTAGAGATGCAGGCCCGGGCTCACGGGCTGGCCATCGCATCCTCAGCGCTCTGCTCTGCTGAACTCGGGGCCCGGACCATCAAGCAGGAGCCAGCCCTGGAGGACTGTCACCAGGACCTGTACACGTTCCACCCCCATCACCAACACCACCCCGCCTGCACTCCCGAACCACCCAGCACCCTGGAGCTAAACGAAGGCCACTCTAACTTCCCCGATGGCCACTACAGCGTCCACAGCAAGCCAAGCTCCAAACTGAACGACATCCTCATGGAAGACACCTTATCACCGGTGAGAGGGGGGGACCCTTTGCTCTCGTCCGTCTCCCCAGACACCTCAAAGGACAGCAGCCGCAAGAGCAGTGTAAGCATGGATGAGAATGAGCAGGGCTGTTAGCACCCCCTACTGGAAGACACCTCACCTGCATCTTCAACCCCTTCATCCTGCTGCACGTGTTCCTGTCAGTAGCTAACTCACTCTCAGCTGCTGGAGAGGCTTTCTCCTCTTTGTCATTTGTTTATGTTTTTATTTTTGTCTCCCCCACCCGTGTTTACATGTATTGATTCTTTTCCATTCATGTTTTTTTTTTCTTTTCTTCGTTTTCTGTGATATCTTTGTCTTTTCAAGCCCTCAACCTTGATTTCAAGGACTGATTTTAAAGTATGTTTGCTTTAATCAATACTTTGATGACAATGAGTTACAAAAATAGAAGTTTTTATATTTAAAAAAAAAAAAAAGCATTTATCTTTGGATAGAGGCTAGATTATGTTTATTTCTATTGATTCCAAAGAATCTAGGGAAATTATAAATCATGGTCAGAAATGTAGATATTTTGTGGTGAGATGAACACTGCTTTTTAAATCACTAGCAATAATAGAAGAAAAAAAATCTATTTATTACAATAGTGCTTTACACTCCTTGTGTCTTAGATTGAACTTGAATGTGCCAATGCCTTATTAAGATGTGTATACATCGATGTTGTATTGCTATGCACATGTTTTGGCTGTTAGCTGAGTCTTTGTCAGTCTTCCAGTTGAAATTTCTTCCTTGACAAATATTAATCATTTGTAGATTTGATCTTATTTATGTATCTATGTAAACAGGACTTTATGTACACATTCCCCTTAAAAATTAATTTATAACAGGGCTTTTTAAAAGATCCTGAGATAATAAATAAAAGCACATTAAAAGCAATCCTAAGCTAAAACGTCTCCTTCTAGATAATTAATTGAACAAAATCACCATCAATAATTGATAAATGTAGTCTTTTCTTCAGTGTCATAATGTCAAAATGCAGCACAACAATCCAGTAACAAGAGAGAAAGGTCAAGTTTCACCATTAACCACGCATCCTTTAACCACCCATGCTTATTGATCCAGCAGTGTGTACCAGATACACCCATCAGCCAACATTAAAACCACCTGAGTGGTGTAGGTCCCCTTCGAGGTCCTCTGAAACTGTCCTGTGGTATCAGGCACCAAGACATTAGCTGCAAATCCATTAAGTCCTGTAAATTGTGGGGCTTCCAAGGATCTGACTTGTTTTTCCAGCTCATCCCACAGATGCTCGATCGGATTAAGATCTGGGGAATTTGTAGGCCAGGGCAACATCTTGAACTCTTTGTCATGTTCCTCAAACCATTCCTGAACTTTTTTTTTCAGTGTGGCAGGGTGCTTTATCCTGCTGAAAGAGGCCACTGCCATCAGGGAATACCATTGCCATGAAGGGTTTTACTTGGTCTGCAACAATGATTAGGTAGGTGGTGCGTGTCAAAGTAACATCCACATGAATGTCAGGATCCATGGTTTCCCACAAGAACATTGCCCAGAGAGCTGCCTCCCCCGGCATTCCTCCTGTCCATCATGCATCCTGGTGCCATCTCTTCCCCAGGTAAACAATGTAGTTCACCAGACCAGGCCACCTTCTTCCATTGCTTCATGGTCCAGTTCTAATACAGTTCAGACGTTCCCAGTGTCAGCACTTTTGGGGGTGGACAGGGTTCAGCAGATGCAGGAAGCTGCAATACACTTTGTGTTCTGACAGCTCTCTACCATAGCCAGCATTTAGGTTTTCAGCACTTTGTGCCACAGTAGCTCTTCTGTGGGATTGGACCAAACAGGCCAGTCTTTACTCTACCCATGATTCTGTCACCGGTTCACTGGTTGTCCTTCCTTGGACCACTTTTGGTAGGTACTAACCACTGCATACTGGGAACACCCCACAAGACCTGCCATTTTGGAGAGGGTCTTTTCTGACCCAGTCATCTAGCCATCAAGATGTTGCCCTTGTCAAAGCTTCAAGAACTGACTGTTCACCTGCTGCCTAATATATCCTACCCCCTGACAGATTGTAAGGAGATAATCGATGTTATTCTTATCACTTGTCGTGGTTTTAATGTTGTGGCTGATTGGTGTTTATTACAATACATTCCTCACTGCCAAAAAACACAGATTTTTTTACTTAAGCAATTAAACAACAAACAAACAAATTTCAAAGATTTTCTTATGATGCAGAGTCTCAAAAATAGTAGAATCTTAGCTCAAGTCAAAATCAAGGCAATAGTAGCCCTGACATGCGCACAAGAAGCTGATTTCACTTGATAGATCTGAATATTCTTACATAATTCTACAAATATTTGATATGTGATTGATGTTCAAAATATGAATCTATTCAGTTTTTATTGTATTCTTGCCTGTAGTGATCAGACGTATAGAACTGGTAAAACTGCCATTATTTCAGCACATGCAGTATATTGTAATACTTCAAACGTGTTGATGCAAGTGCTCAGTTTTTATAATTGTCCATCCATTTCCTATATTATTGTTGTTGTTTTTTTTTTGTTTTGTTTTTTTTTACATCACTGCAATGACATTTCACATTCAGGATGTTCTTTTTTCCATTATGTGAACATTTATATTGCCATGGAGTATAAGGAGACTGCTTTGGGATTTTGTATGAAATGCATGACATTGTCCAAACACTGGAATGACCTCTGTAAATTGAAACATGGATTGTTTGCCTTTCTTTTTTTTTTGTATCTAAGCATAAACTAACTATTGTATTTGGCTTTTCAAATGCATACAGAATATTGTATGAGATTGTAGATTCTTGATGGTGTATGGTTGTTGTATATTTCAGCAATTTGTTTTCAACAGTTGTAGCACATTGCATAAGTATGCCTTCTTGATAACTACCTTGCCATAAACTGAGAGCCCTGTTACAGCACAGCCTCCATTTGGTTAAACTATGCAATGGCAGAAGTTGTGCCTGTAGAGCAGCATCATGTCTTGACAATGTGATCTCCTTATGAATTAGTCTAAAACAGTATCGAAGTGATTATCTTTTTCATTGATTTAAGTGCCTTAGTCATTTCTGTTACCGTGGTGATGTAAGAGGAGTGATGCAACATTTTGTTGATGTTTATATTGATGTTTGGTGCTTCATGGATTAACCTGAAGAGTTACGCTGAGTTACGGGAGAGCAGTAGGACGGGGCCTTAAGTCAGATAACACTATAAGAACCACAAGACCAAAGTGTTCGATATAAAATAAATAAGGCATTGTGAAATACATAATCATAAAAGTAAATAGTGAAATGGATAATTAAACCACTAAATTCTGAAATAATAAGTTATTAAAATCATTATTATGGAATGTTAGTTTATTTTTATTCTCATAGCAGCAGAGTTTTATTTATTTTGTTTTTATTTCAGTAAAGAAATATTTGTTTGACAGTGCCTTTTATCAAAAGTGTTTTTATTTCATATAATGTCACTGTCGTGAAAGGTTTTTTCATTGGGGGAAATACAAAGCAATGAAAATAGGAATGATGACATTTCATTTTGATTTGAGCTGTAATTGAACTGTAAATGTTATTGCCCAGTTTTTAACCAATCCTTCAGCTTTTCATATATCAGCAGTCATAATTTCAATGTGTTCAATACTTTATGATTATTTATTTCATAACATCTTCTTTGTGTATTTAATATGGAACACTTTGGAGCTGCATGTTTTGGCTGTGCATTTTGTTTTTATCTTTATAAAGGTCTAATTCTACACTTTAAGACAGTGTTTTCCAAAGTTGTACTGAATATTCAGAATTGTTTTGAGAATGTAGGATATGAATAACTATGAACAGCTTAGCTGATGCACCGTTAGTGGCTTTTCTCCTTCATAATAAAAAGCAATACCTACAGCAAGATGGCAATCAGGCAATGAATAAGGTACAAACAGGTGAGGTTGGAAATAGTAAACAAGAATCTTAACTCATGATCCACTTTTGTAACCTTTTCCAGAGCTTTCAGTTGCATCTCAGTCTTCAATTAGAAACACTGAGCAAACACTACCCACTGATAAACACCTTGAAAGGTCTGTAGAAAGGTAGTAAGTGGACACTGATTTAAGATCTTTTTGTCACAGGTGAAGTATAGCATCAGTGGACTGCAAAATGACCCTTATGATCACACGGAGCACAGGTACTGAGCCTTAATACTGCAGCACACACAGGCCTGCAACATTGCCCTGTGATTGAACCCAGATCAGCTTTAGATAAATCATCTAAACCCTGTAATGTGACTTGTCAGAATGAACATCAGCATTACATGTAGGTGGTGGCAGCACTTAATTTAAAGCCATCTCTATGACTGATTTCTCATAATGAATCTTCCAACTGTTAGTTATTATGGCACATTATGGGTAAACCACTAATGAAGAACCATGTTAGCTCAATTTAGACCTCTGTGCTCATTCTCATCCCTGTGGTTCATACAGACAGGTTCTCTGCTGATGTTGCTACTGTTCTTATTGTTACAGTTTATATGAGATGAATGTAGCAATTATTACTGTACGCACTGGTTTCAGATTAGTGAACTCAAACTCATTGGTACTCAATGTGGAAACAATGTTGTGAGAAATATTAAAAGTTTTATTTGAATGTTGGTGGAGCTTGTGTGTTTCTTCCACAACACTAACACTTTTAAGTCCCACTATTTTAGCATGAAAAACAAGTATACAAACATTTAATTAAGGTTTATGACACAGTATAGTATTGCAAGCAGATATAAGGACATTTTTATGTCTTAATGTAAAGTATTTGTCAACAGTTGCAATTTCTTCTATGAGGACATATTTTATATTATTAGTAGTATATTGTCAGGCATTATCTGTTTATACAGGCTCCACTTATGGGTGCCCACAAGAGGGGTTATAGCTGTTGACCAATACATTAACAAACATCATAATCATGTGTAAAGAACCATTTATTAATCATCTGTATACTGCTTATTAAATCCAAAATAGGGGGACTTAAAGTAATAACTTGTTTTTCAAGTTATAGTTACACATTTCATTTGTTCCCAGAAGAAGAAAGCTCATCAGTCCATTTCTGGTAAGCTTGGCAGAGGATATTATCATCAATCACATCATGGAAGATTTCTGTAAAATCATAAAAATTGTCTATCAACATATTTCATGTCACAGGCAAATTGTGTTTCACCTGTATTTCATAAGGTCAAAAGGGCAAAAGATTGTTGACACGTTTTATTGTCTGTTATTATACCTGCATGTCCCAGTCCTGTGGGGAGAGGCATCCTCAGAGAGCCAGCGGAGTGCTTCAGACGCTCCTTGAGGGATTTCTGCACCAGGGCCAGGGTGCAGTCCTGGTGCCACACAGGCAGCTCCAGGCCCAGCACGCACTGGATGATGCGCTCCTTCTCATCTGCTGTCAGCAGCCCCCTCTGGTGGGCCACATACACCATGAAGGACATGTCGATGCTGACCGCCTCCCCATGAAGCAATGCTGGCAACACTCTCTGTGAATGTCAGAAAAGATGGAAATGGATGTCTAGGCAGGTTCAGGGACTCTCCATGATCTTATATTTCAAAAAGAAACAAAAGAGAAACCGTTTCTTGACCATTTCTAATTCAGGGCTGATGAGGTGACCAAAATCCACCAGCCTGTCCAAATCATCCTCCCACAAGTTAGGAGCCAGTTCCTCCAGCATGGTTTCTATGGCGATGCGGGTCGATGCTGTAGCGCTATCTTCGTGTTGAGAGCTGTTGTTGCTCTCACATGACTGCAGCTTGGTGTTTAACAGCTTCCTGCCCTCAGCCTCCAGCAGCTCAAACAGACCACAGTGCTTCATCAGGGCCATCTACGGTAAAATAGGAAAATTACAGTGGTTAGTTGGAGACAAATGGAAGAGTATATACACCCTCTATTATAAATTGCACTGTCCTAATAATATATAATCACATGCATTTGGTTTTAGTACAATGTGTGCATTGAGAATTTTAAAGATATTTTAATGCATATACAAATACTTTGCTCTGTATAATAATTTGTGTCTGATGTGGTTTTTCCACAAAAAAGTTCAATTAGCTTGGTAAAAAATTATTAAAAGCTCTATCTTGCTCATTAAAGGAGACAAAATCTCTGAATATGCAAATATTGTTGATTATCTAACTTGTGGAAGTTGCATACTGAACCACAACTGGCCTTTAAACTAGCTTTGAAGTCACAAAATCATGCTGGTTCATACTGTACATGTCGCCAATTCAGTTAAGATTTAAGATGAGAACAAAGAAACTTTCCTTTCAGCATAAAAACAGGCTTCTACTGTCAAACTGCACATGCATTATTCTCAACGGTGATGCTCAAACACCCAAGTGAAGTAACAACGAGTAAAGCAAACGTTTTTGAGAGGAGGGGGACTTCAGCTAATAGACAGAGGTTAGTGCAATACAAACCAAGAGAAGCTTAGTGTTTTGGGGGGAGTCGAGTTTCAGCTTTCAGTCATTGTTTTCACCAGCACAGAAGTTCAAGTTGAGAAATATTGCTTAAAGCTTAAACCAAAGCTGTTGTGAGACAGTGAACGGTTCGGCCAAAGTTGAGAGAAGTTCAGTTGACCTTTAGCAAATAAGTGTTTTTTGCCACAACTTGTAACTGCTGTTGCTCTCTTCTTTTATATACTGTATATTTGGGATTCTGCGAATAACTGTAGATCACATAACAAGACAGTGTTAGTTTGCATTGGTAATGGGCTATTTTCAAACTCAATGAAAATAAGTCCTTAGAAATACACTGTAAGCCCAGATAAGTTTAATTCACTTAAAAAATTTGAGGAAACCAGTTGGCTTAAAAAAATTAAGTAATGTATAATGAAAACTTGAGTTAATTTAACTTAAATCCTTAAAGGACTGTAATTATTATTTGAAGTTCAATACACTAAATGCCAAGTTGATTTAACTTATGATCTTTTGTAATAACAATTGCTAAACAACATTTGCCCTATTATTCTACTTAGTATCTTTAAGGTGAATGCACTAAATTAGAATTTGTTTAACTTAAAATCATTTGTAATATGAATTGCTTTACCACATTACTCCACTTAGTATCTTTAGTTAAAATGAGTAAGATTTGTATTTCTATTTTTTTAAATTAAACTAGAAAATTTAAATTAAGAAAACAAAAAGCAAATAAAAGCACATTTCCCCATTCTATTCCAATTTCAAAGTTTCAGTTTAAAATAGAACATGACAGTCAAGAAACATCACGGCTTGCCTTGAAAAACTTGTGCAAGTTTATTTCTAATTATTTGAACAGAGGTTTACAACCTAGCTCCTACTAGCATTTCGCAGTCTAGTGAATGAGTGCCTGGTGAGCTACTCAGAAACAAGTATAGAGCTACTGGTACCTTCTGAGTTACAAGATGGATGCCCTGCTTTAATAGATCTTGAACAACCTTGAATCATAAGCTTGAAACAGCTACAACAACAAAATTGTGTTGTTCAGTCTTGAGAGAAGTTTTCACACAGGGCTGGGCGATGTGGACAAAATCAAATATCTTATCTAGGTTATGTTACCTAGTTTGAACATGACCTGCTGGATAAAATAGACAGTGTTTTTCATGGTTCAGGTGCAGGGCACAAATGAATCCAAAAAGGACACAGAAAGTCTGACGCAGGTTGGCCAGTTCATCCACCACCACAATCCATTCCAAGATCCCTACTATGGATGGGTTGAACCAAGGATTTTCTTGATTGACGCACAGGATTCCCACTGGAGTTTCACTGTACAAGTCCTTATCGGTTACATCCCTTCAGAGAAAGAAACAGATTGACAAGGAGAGGACATAATCATGCCAGTTAGTTAATGCTGCGCTGTACCAAAAAATATCTTCATCTGTTTATAATGAAAAGAACCACACAACTGCACTGAGTAATTATTAGAGAGGACATTACTGGTCTTAAACTGACTTTTCTGACTGCCATATTTGGCTGTGTCTAAGTACTGATTTGCAAAATTGTGCACCAAATATACTTTTGTAGTTGGGCAACCAAGGGTACTATTTGAGATGGATTGCATCCCTGAGATACAACTGATTATCTTCACAAAGTCTATACTCAACATCAACATAAAATTTGGGAATTTCACATACCTTTGGCCAGAGAAAAATTTCATCCAAATAGGAATTGGACAGGATCTCAGTGTCAGCCTCCCTTGGTGTGTCACTACATGATTTAGTTGGTGATGGGATTGGTACAAGCTCAATCATAGCGATGATTTTGATGGTTGGCTTCTCTGGGAGCTCAGAGGGATCTGTAAGGTTAACCAGTTTGTTATTAAAGTCAGGATCTCTGTATTGTAAGGCAATCAATTATACGTTAACATTTTCATCATTTTTCCACACATAAACACACTCATCACGCTCAATAACTGTCTACTCCACGCACGTTTTCCCGACCTTTAACAGCATTATCTCAAAAAACTCCAAGAAAAACCCTTGTCAGCAAAGTAATGTTACGTTAATAGCTAATATAGTATAGTATAGTCTAATTAGCCATTTCGCCAGGGTGTTTCATTTGTTTTGTGTTTTGATTAATTAACTTCGAAATCAATAATAGTCTCGAAATACAACGTGGTCACCAACGTTAACTTCATTGCACTCACCAGATTTAGTTGACCGCTACAGCAGCCCTCCCGTGGCCTGTCCTCCGCTATTTGTAGGGGCTCAACGATGGGCGGTGTCTGCTGCATGCGACTGAGAAGTATTGCTAGCTAAGAGGTAGCTAACAGGTGAAAAATGTCCCGTCGAATTAGTGTAAACAAAATTTTCACTGCTCACAAACAGCTCCTGGGTGACAAATGTAGCTAACGTTAGCTAAAAAAGTGCAAAATGTCGAACTGGTTAACGTTAAAACAAAGTTCCCACTCCTCACCAACAATCCGTTGAATTCAAACACACTCGCAAACGAGGCATAATCCCTCATTCTTCAGCGGCTAACCAGAATGACTGGCGGGCTACAGCTTTGACATTACCATAGTGCATTGCTTCAAAAAACGGCCAATCGCCGAGCTTCAAATTCTGTGGTCACGGTGGTGAAATTCATCACTTTAAGTCGTCAACTTTATACACTTGTTTGATAACTTCAGCAACTGTAGTAATTTTTTAAAAGATGCAGCCGGACTGCAATATTATATAATACTGAATAAATCTGAAAATAATTCGCGGATCTAGCCAACCTCGTCGCCATAGTAACGGTTTTAGAGGCTCATTGGTTAGTACCACTGTTAGACATAATTGACAGAAAAACATGGGTTTCTCAGAATTTAAATTGAAATATTTTTGAAGCGACGGTTTATAAAATAATCCAGTAGTTTATCTACAACACTCGTGATTCTGTGTTCAGTAATATTGTCATTAAAAGTACATTACCAAATGGCTCCCCTTCAACTCTGTGGAGATGAAGAGGGTGGGTCATGACTAAAACTCAGTCATTTGAAGCCATCTAACTTAAAGTCATTCACACATTTAAATATGTCTACAAATGAGTACAATATACTAACATTTCATAGTAATGGAAGAAAACTTAAACCATTTATATACATTGTAATTAAGTTGTTTAATTGGATGCGAAATCCGGGCTAACTGTATGCTAATACAATTAGCTGGGTTTCACCTTTGTTGCCAAGAATTGAGGTAATTTCATTGCAGTTCAAAAATCAGCTTCAATACACTTCTCAACAACATAACTTGCAATTATTATGATCATCATACAAAAGCTGTTTGAAAACATTTGTTGCGCTTTCAAAAATGGTTGACAGTAAGTTAGATTGTTGCTCATGGGCCACCACATGCAAGACCTTCAGGAAAACACACACACGATCAATGGCCATGCAGTGACGAGCACCTTTAGCATCTCTGCCATCCCGTTGGAGATCTGACGTGGTGGAAGAGTTTGGAAGAATGAACGATCTAAGAATGTAGCTACTGGGGGGACGTAACCTCCCAGCTTGTTTTTCCCACCAGCAAAGTTGACCCCTGTTTTTGCCCCCACACTGGCATCAACATAAGAGAGTAAAGTGGTCGGCACCCGAATGTATGGCGTCCTCCGGCGATAGAGAGATGCTGCCAAACCCACCACGTCCAGACAAACCCCACCACCGATGGCTATGATTGGCTCAGAGCGCCTGTCAATACCAAACTCATGGACCTCCTCCAGGATCTCGGTGACTAACTTCATACATTTGTTCTCCTCGGTGGTAGGCAGTGGGAGGATCTTGTACACAACTTCTCTGGCCTTAAAGTACTGAATAACTTGAGAGCCATAGAGATGATTGACAGTTTCATCAATGACAACAAAGCGTTTCACAGGTTTAAAGTTACTTATGGTACCTTTAAGCTCTTCATCTCCTAAATGACCCCAGAGCAATGTGTCATTTCTGGGATCCAATATGTTTTTGCACTGAAGGACTCTGTAGGTGAATACGATGGGGCTGACTACTGTCCAGGAAAGTCCATGTTCTGACTTGTTCTCATAGCTGAAGATTATTCACAATAAAAGCAAAGAAAATAGAAAAAGACATTTAAAAAATAGGTTATTGGCTCAGTTTCAAAGTTGGATTCAGTGCTTTGTTGTTGATCACACAGTGCTTTTAACTCACAGCACAGCAGGGGTGGAAAGTAAGTGCATTTACTTAACTTGTGTACTGTGAAAAAACCAAACTATGGAAACAGAAAACTGGTTGTTTCCATGTGGAATCCCATCACTCACAGTAGGACTTGAGATAGAGAAAATATATTTATGGGGCTTTAAGTAGCCTATAGGGTCTGAATACTTCTTCCACCACTGCTGTACATGTTTCACACATTAGTGACCTCAGCCTAAAATAGAAAGGTATTTCAGCTCCCCCAGTCCACAGAGCATGGTGATAAATATATGACCAAGCAGCATACAGTATAATGAATGTACAGTGTAACCAATTCAATGTGAGCAAATTATAAATGCAAACCTATTTTAAGAAAGACAGACACTTCTCATTAAGGTTGCATAACATTACGCTGCCGGATTAAGCTGATTCATTTTGCCATTAAACATTTAACACAAATAATATTACATATTACAGAATCATGTCTTGCAATAAATTACAAAAATAATCATCCGAACGCTTGATATGAATCACATTACATTTAGTACTTACATTTTAGCATCTGATAACTTTCCCTCTGTCAGTTGGCACTGCTCTGTTTGTCTGATCCATGCTCCTTTCACTTGGACCAGATTAAATTTAGTTTGCTGTGAATGGCTGGCGTTGTTATTAGAAAACATGCTCTCTGTATTCCTTGGTCTGTCAGATGACTTCAGTCTATTCTGTAATGCTTTATGGAGTGACACCAGAAACGTAAAAGATATCAGTGAAGAGGACGTGACCACATGCTCGACATGCATGACCATCCCCACTCTGCTGTCCTGTCCTCTCTTCAGCCCTGACATGAGCACATGTCGGCATCTGATTACTTTGCTCAGTGGGGCGAATGGTCAAAATTTACAATAAATCTAATTATAAGAATACATTTATTTAAAAATTATATTGTTACCTCAATTTCCTTTTGTACTGTACTTGGAGTACAAAGGGAATTATACACTTCAGAGCTTCAGAGGAAATTCACATGGACAAATCTTTCAACTAAAAAGTTGGAACATTTTGATTTACATTATAATTTGGTAGTAGGACCCATCAAAGAAATGCTATTTAAAGAAGGGGAAAGGAATCTATAAATTGGTAGAATACATAACACAGTGCTCAAGGAATAATCTCAACATCCTTATACACTATGATAAATAAATAAAGATCTCAATTTTAAAGAAGCCAACACAAAATGGAAGAAATGCTCATATATTACAAACAGCAGTACCACTGATGAAATCCTACCATTAAACTAATAGAAATTGATCACAAGAATATACAAAAGAGATAAGATTCACACATCATGACTCTCCCTTACACGCTCCTTTTGGTGCTGTGCAAGAAATGAACACAATATGGAGAGAAAAAAAATCTAATTTATACCTATTTATGGTAAAACAAAAACTGAGGCGAAACTCCTACTTCACAGACAAGGAAAGAGTCTGAAGATTACAATAAAACAAAGCAATCAATTTAAGCATTAACACCAAATGTAGAGGGCGGTTGGGATCAGAGGTGCATGTGCTATGTGTAAGATGAATGAATGTGATGCATCTTGTGTTTTATGTGTTATGCATGTCACTGTGCTTCACGTAGGCCTGACACCATCATAGGATATGTATATCTTGGAGAATGAATAAAAAAAAAAAAAATGTGGAGGCTGACACACAAAATCTAACGGCTTTTTATTATTATTATTATTATTATTATTATTTACAGCTAACTCCACATTGTTACACACAGTGGCAGTAGCTGCTTGAATAATGTTGAGGCACACAAGCTACAGCTCATTTCCATATGAGGCCAATATAAAAAACACCTTTGGCAATGCAGGCAATTATTATGTATATGTGAATATGCATGAGACAGTGATGCTGTGAGTTGAACAGTCAGGTTTTTAAAAAATGTATGATGTTGGTGATTTTGTTTGAAGTGAACTCAGCGTGTTACACATACAGGTCAGAGGTGAAAGACCAAAAAAAGGGAATGCCTCAGTGATAGCACATCTCTGATATTTCCATAGCCAGCTCCAGAAGTTCTCCTGCATCCTGACAGGAGCCGCAGAAATTACAGTCCAGCTCCAGCTTGTAATTGCAGCAGTCCTTTCCATGCTGGTCCCTCTCACTGGACGCCGTGATGTAGTTGTAGGAAGGAAAACAGCGGCCCACAGCCCTCTCACATGTATCCGGCAGCAGGACTATTAACTCATGGAAACGACAGTACAGGCAGGCGAGCAGAAGTGCTGCACAGTCGTCTGGTGCAAAGGAAGAACAGAAGAAGAAAAGATCAAAACAAGGATGTTAATTGCTTAGTATGGACCTAGTGCACCTCTAACCATAAATCAGCATCAGAATTACACTGTTGCTAATGATTAGCACCACAGTTTCAGGGTTTTCCTATTTAATTGCATCAGTTGTTCTACCTCAGAGGAGTTAAACAGTACCTCCAGTGCCAGGCAGGTATGAATCATCAGATGAGAAATGACTGCTGCTGTTCTTGAACTTGTCAGAACACATAGAGAAGCTGGAGCCACCCCATGCACTGCCCCCTGGGCTTCATGGGAACTGGGATCAGTGTCCAGCTTGTCTGGCTCTTGCTCTGAGATGGTACTGAGTCTGCGTACCCCACTGAACTTGCCCATCATCTTCCTAGGTGGACTGCAAGTCACTGGTTTTGGGGTGTTTCCTTTAAAAAGGATGATGCAAGAAAAAGAGGAAAAGATTTTAGAGGCACAAATTGTTACTTAGTTACTGCTAGTATAAAAATGCAGGGCTGGTTTTACACCCAGTCCAGTTACTGTTGGACAAGTCACTCAAATCTTTATATGAGGCAGTTTTAATTATTCAGGAGACCATTAACATGAAGCATGTCAGGGAGGTGAAATGTGAAATGTGAAATGTATAATGGAGGAGGCTTGCTCTACAAAACTTCAGCAGTGAGAGAGTATTGATTAGCAAATGTTTATTTGGATCTAGTTTCCTGGGTTGAAAATATATACTGCGTGAAAATACACTCTCCCATTAACACTTGGCATGAACCACATCGAGTCAGACTGAACAACATACCATCAGAAACATGGTCCCCTAGTTTCTCAAGCTTGATACAGTCCTGATCATTCACAGGAGGATTTGAGGGAGTTGTCATCTTGTGCAGGGCAAAGTGGAGAGAATAGATATACAGTGAGACACACATGCAAAGCACTTGATTAACAGCAACATAACAGCCTTAGTAGCCTCAAAGCTAAAGACTAACTTATCTCAGACAATAAAGCATTACTGCAGCATCTTGTTTTTGAGTTAGTATAAGAATCATGCAAGAAATGTTTTACTCGAGACTTGAGAGAAACAAAACTACAATGGTTGAAAAAATAATGAAATAAAATTTGGCACAATAATTTGCTTTAAAGATTACCTGTCTGTATGGGTTAACAATCCAACAGTGTAGACTGTAGCATCTGCAACTGCAACGCCTCTGAGGTTGAGCTCAAGTACATCCCATCATCATGCACACACCCACTTTGTGAGCACACTCCACATCGATCAATACTCACCAGTCAGGAAGCACAACTACAGATCTGTGATGGCAAAATGCCGAGATGATCCACTCAATTATGGCATCTTATCGACAGAAAGCCCAGCAAAGCCATTTATCTAACACCTGGATTTTAAAAGTACTAACAGATAGGACTTCGATAAAATTTTATTGTTATTTATCATCTCATCTTAATCAGTGATTCTAACACCACAGCAGTTATGTAAACCACACTTTCTCACTGTATAGAGGTGAATTTATAGGACCATAACATGGACATACCACAATACCACAGTGGAAAGTTCTCCACCCACACCATTTTCTTTCTTCCATTACCTTCCATTAAGTCATTACCATTGACTGAGAGAAGTGGCGCTGTATCAGATAAAAAAAAAAAACTATTTCATCATGTTAAAACGCTGATGAATACTTACCAAGACAATCATAAAGGTAAATAAAAGAGAATTCACATTTATCATGAGGAATTTATTATTCATAGAGATGCATTGGTTTACAATAATGGTAAATCTATAGTATCTACTCTTACAAGCTCAGTTAGAGCAAAATTCAACAATGTTCATGGAAGGGGTGAAAAAGACCAACAAGTATAAAGAAGCTACGTATTCTTTTGATCAGTTGATTATACCTTAAATACAAATATATCAGATCATGTTGGCAGTGAACATTTTCATTTTTAAAGAAACATTTTTCTTTACTTCCTCTACAATCTTTTTTTTTTTAATATATTATGACTACTAAAATAAAATCAGGTAGTGGCCCCAACATAGCAGAAAGCAGCTATAAAAAGGGGGGAAATATTTCATTGTGAAGTGCTAGCTATCAATGTTCCCTTGCCTTTGGCTTCTCTGCTCATCATGGTCCTTTTGTGTACAGATATAAAAGAAGAAAAATCATGAACAGACAGTTTCACAAATGTGTTTTTGTGGTATCACTCTACTGTACAGAAAGAATTAAGAACTAGATTAAGAACAAAAAAATAAGAGTAAGGCTGATAAATATGAAAAAAAAAAATTCCCCAAAAACAGAGTGGTTTGGTTATGTGGATGAAGCTGTTGTTTTTGGAATACAAAGTCACGCAGGCTGTGAGTGAGGCGGCCTCGCACTGGAGATCTCGGACCTCACGGTCAGAGAGAAGGCACACGATCGAGATGAAGGTTGCGCCTCTCTGGGCTGCCGTTTTCTTCATCGTGGTTCATCTCTGGGCTGTGACCGTGCTCGTCTGTGCTCTCTGGAGATTCATAGGGATAATTTTCACATATCTCCTCATCCTCCTGCTCCTCTTTAATGCTGGTTTGATGAACATGTAGAGAGAGGGAGAGAGAGAAAAAAAATGCAATCAGGATTTGTGATCGCATAATTACATATCAAATCACAACTGAGTAAATGACACTAAAGGTGTATATGCGCAGCTCTGGAGGTGACGCTTACAAAGCTTGTGGAGGGGACTGTGTCGCACTGCTGTCACTTTGGTATCCAGATCCATTAGCAAGGGCTCCATTCATCTGCTCTTGGAGAACATGAGGCAGCGAGTGCAGTGGGATGCTGCCCATAGAGGCTGGGTTGTAGAAAGAGTTGTGTCCTTCTAGACCACCACTCTGAAAAAAAGGTAACATCCTCAGTTCTCACATTTCTAATACTGCATCAACATGTATCAGATAGAGCTGTAGCAGGAGCACACTGCTATCCGACATGTTACTGCCAACTTTCACACATGTCTTCCCTCTGCAACAGCCTCAAATTATATAAAATATATGAATTTATAATTCAACATATTAAAGATGAAACATTCTCTTACCTGAGGAGCAGATCCAGCTAAGCTCTGACGGTTCTGAGAGTTCTTCAGCAAAGATCTGTTGGTACACAAACACATCAGCAAGTTATATTTTATTTTTGTATCAACACCTAAAGAACAAAAGATACCAGCCCCATGGCTGTGCACTGTGAGTTACTGCCAACATACATCCTGTGAGGTCTGTTTGTTTAATGAAATCCACACAAGAGTTTGAGTCATAGACAAAGATGACTCACCATGATTTTTGGATTAATTTCTGATTGAGCTTAATCAAGAGGAGGAGTCAAAGTTTTGTGAAAGGCTAAATTTGGCTCGCAGGCTTGTGCAAACAGCTACATATGTGGCTCTATTTTATTCCCAAAATCATCTGTCTCACAAATTGGATCACCTGATGTCTTCTGAGTTTCCCCCACTATCTATGTACCCACGATGGTTAGATCTGAGCGAAGTGTGTTGTAAATCTTCAAGTTTATCTAGGCCTTTGTCCCTTGTTCAAATTGTATTAAATGTTTGTCAGATGCTTTTTTTTATCCTTCAATCATTTTTGGAGGTTTTAGTGTTTGTCCAATGTTTTTGCTTTTGCTTTTAGTGTCCCGTGTGTCCACAGGGCACCCATGAAAAGTGAGTACATTGCTGTTATGGGACAAATATGTATCAATAAAGGTTGGTTGAATGAATGAATGAATGAATGAATGAACTCCCCTGTACAAACAAGCCATAATTTATCACCTTCGTACCACACTCCCAGCCTTTGAAACTCAAAGACTTGTTTACAGTAAATATTGTGTGTACTTAGGAGGCAGAGCTACAAGGTCAAACACTGTGGGGCATGTGACTTCTAGTAATATCTGAAAAGACACAGGGTTCATGTCCACTGTACACGTACCCATTACCAGCAGTCTTCTGGGGCCGTCTTCTGTGGAACTCGATCTCATCTACCGTCCACACGGCTCCCTTCACGTTCTCCAGACGTACAAAGCATTTGTGGAGGCTGAGGTTATGTCTGACAGCATTCTAGAAGACGATGAAAGAAAAGAAATAAAATGAGGAGCTGTACACACCTGTAATACTGAATGAGCAACTAAATGTAAATACAACCATGTGTTTACAATACATTTTACTATTTCATATATTAATATCCAATCACATTTAACGTGTGACAGAGTCAGTACCTTCCAAGTAGCTGCATTCCGCCTGAAATATGCAAAGTTTCTTGTGAACCAGTTGTAGATTTCATTTAATGTCAGCTGATTGCGGGGTGATTCAAATATTGCCTGGAAGAGATGGGGAGTAAGATTTAGTGGAAACAGTATGTGGATCTGCCTCATTTATGTTTGGGAGGCTTGGAAACACTGTCCTGCAAAAATGTGAATTTTTATTTCCAAGAGTTTTCTAATATTTTTGTGGCTGTGTTGAACGAGAAAAGTGCTGATTACCTGTCTTATGAGAGAGGCATACGTAAATGGAGGTCTAACTTCTGTGCTCAGGTAAAACTCCTTGTTATCAATTATATCTGTGGAAAGACATTAACAAGCATTATTTATACATACACATTTACACATTGTGTAAAGATTGTGTAAAGATTGAATGAATGAATGAGACAGAATGGACTTGAAACAAAGAAGAAACATTTCCAATTATGGAAAAAAGTGATATACAATAAATAATAGAATTTAATTAATTATAAATGAGAAAATAAACCCCTTTGTGTCCCTATGAAATTACGTTCATGTGTATGTTTGCAGGAGTGTGTTTCAGCTCAAAACAGTCATGAAAAAAATTAAGTTGTTCTTCATCATCTCACCGTTACCTTGGCTGACAGAGCGGCTATACCGCCTCCGCACAGGGGTTCCAGTGAACATGCTATTGGGAGTGAGGACTGAAGGGGATTCAGAGAGCGGCGTCAGGGGCGTGGATGGTGCCGTGGCACTCTGGGACAAGCTCATAGGAGGAGGGCCTTTGGGCAATGTTGCCTGGGAGAAGGGTACGTTAGACACCAGATTCACCTGAAAAAATAAAGCAGTTAAGTCAGGAAAACGTCAGTTTAACTACAAGCAAAACGATATTTATCTTAATTGAAGGACACAGTCAGAGCAGGTACTTACAGGCTGTGCTGCGGGTTTGGGTTCAGAGGACTTGAGATGAGCCATCATAGCTTGCAGTCGCTCTTTGTCCTTCTTCAACTGTGTTAGATGAGAGCCCCGAAATAGAAGTTGAGAGTTCGTGAATTCACAGCTTGTTTTTAAAGCATGAAATGACATTCAGTGTGGGAATCACTTTTTTTCTGGCATCGTGAGAAGTGTAATTATCTGAAGACATCACTTCTGTTTCCAGGGCTGGTGTGAAAACACACCACCACTGGGAACATTAAGACATTCACTTCAGAGTTTCACAAAAACTTCCATTTCTTTTTCAGTAGTTTTAAGAAAAGGACTGAATATTGGATGGTTACGTTATATTTGTAAAATTAAACTGCTGTTCAAAGATGTGTTGTCCCTTTTGTTATTTGATTTGAAAAAAAAAAAAAAATATATATATATATATATATATATATATATAAAAAGGGGTTAGCTCACAGAAAATAAACCAAATGCTTACCTGCAGTTCCAACTGCTGAACCACTTGCATCTGCACACGACACTGTGCTGTACTCTTGTCATCCAGTGTATGCTCACTGTTCAAATGTCTGCGAACAACCAAATCAAAATCATGGCATGCTTTAGGGAAACCATTTGTTGTGCAGGCAACAGCTGTGGCTGAAGGCAAATGCTATAACGCAATAAATTACTAAAAGGTTTTCTTTCAAGTATCAAAATAAACAAAAAAAATACACTTCAAGAGTCATTCCATTTCAACTTGAAAAACCTTCACTATTATCATTTTAATCCTTACAAAATTTGATCCATGCCACAAAAGAAATAAGAAATACATAAAAGTAAACAGGAGGAAATAACAACTATACTACTACTACTATAGCAACTATTTTAATCATTTTAATAACCTCTAATTTAAAATGTGATATTTAAAGCTCCTGTACAGAACACGGAACATATGTACATTTCTTTGTTGCATATTTACTGTATCTGTGCCACTGCAGATCCTGATAAATGTGAATAACCATTACATCAGCTTTAGAGGTGAGCAAACTTTCACCACTCACTTGAGAAATGCCTGAAAGTCTCCGAAAACAGTCTCACAGCCAGGCCATTTACACATGCCATTTCCATACAGAGGATGGCTATTTTGTGTGTTTTCATCCACTGACCCACTGAAAAAAAAAAAACCAACAATAAACCATTAATGATGCATCCCAGACTCAACATGCTCGTACAGCTCAGGCACAACAAAAACATGATTTAGCAAATAAACCTTGGACAGAACAGTAAACATTTCTTAACAAAATAAAGGTAAATTAAATTTCCTATTACTACATTTGTAAAGTACCTTTCTTTCCTCCTCAGCAGAGTGTGATGACCGTTGGTGGTAGATTGATGACTAGAAGACTCTCTGGTGTCTCCACCAGCAGACATGATGCTACCATTCTCACAGCCTGAAATTGCACATTCACACAGTGTTAAGTTAAAAGCACTGACCCAAAACAGAAACAGGACACTGGTGAACACCAACCTATGAGGGTGTATTAGAGCCATTGGAGTAAAAAAAAAAAAAAAGTCCAGATGCTTATGATAATAAAATCGCTTAAAGTATAATTTCATTAGGTCAACCATGGTAGCTATAAAATACAATTTGATCCAATCCATGACACAAAAAGTAATTTTTTGTGCAAATATATGATTTTGTAATCTAATTCTTTTCTTGTAAATTTGTGAGTTTTTTTCTTGTAAATTTATGACTCTAATCTGGGAATATTAGCCAACTCCTGTGGCTTTGTAATTTTTTTTTTCATTTCAATGTTTTTTCCCACTTAATATGCCATGTATCAGAAAGTATTTCCCCTGAATATCAAAATTCCACAGAGATACACACCTGGAGCTGTGCTGGGGCTGGTGGGCAGGACAGACAACAGTCCTTGCCTCTGCAGGTTGAGGAGATGCTGCTGCTGCATCTGAAGGAGCTGTTGCTGGATGGCAATTTGCTGAGCTGTCAGCTGTAACAGAAGAAAAGACAGAACGTGAATCAGTAAATTCCTTTTTCCATTTCCCATACAAAATATAGCACAATGAGAGAATAGAAAATGTATAGGATCACTATACATCACATTAGACATGTTTTAAAGGCTAGGAAATGTGACAATGGGGCCTACTGGCGGAGGTACTTTTGGCTATCAACAGGCAACCACAAAGTCAGGTGCTGTCAATCAATGAGTTTACAAAAGTAAAAGAAATGAGCAAATGCTGTTAGCGATTTAGAGAAGAAAAACAATTCTTAACTTTGATTTCACTAATTTTTTCCTTCATTTTCACTTGTGTACAAACTGTACAAAGAAAGGCCCTTTTCTGTTTTCATCTAAATGAACAAACACTACATAGTACACAAATCATGCTGCTGCCTCGTGCACTCAGCCAAGTTCTGACATGTTAAAACTACAAGTGGATGGAGGATTTCAGAACACAGAGTGAGACAGCCAAGACTGGTGACATCATGCTGCCACGCAAAGACATGCACACAAGCCGAAGCGTGAGTTAAGTGTACTGTGTATTGGGTCTTTTTTATGACACACACATTTGCTCGAACTTGAATATAAACTCAAATCCACGAGACCGCAAGTGTGGGTGCTGGGACAGAGCAAGACGTAGGTTCTAAACATGTGATGCACCTTAAAGGAATAAACTTGGAAATCATTACAAAGAGGCGCCGTCTAGAATTACAAACACCTCCTATGTTATCTAGGTCTGTTACTGCTCCAGCTTCACCCTCAAATGCTATTTCAGTATTACATAGACACTATGTAGAGCCTGGAACATGCTACTCCTTGTTGTCACTTAGAGCAGACATTCTGTGCAGCATGAATAAATGATTATAATAATAACAGTAATTTTTTTGTATTCCATGAATTAACCTTTAGTTCTACTGAACTGAATAAGACTTGTTTGTAATTCAGGAATTGATTATCCTTGTTGCATATTAAATATTGCTACAATGATCAAATATTCATGAAGTGATAAAAATAATGCTATAACAAATAAAGGTTACCTCTTGGCTAACAATCCCAGCATTCTTCTGTTGCAGCAGCTGCATGTTTAGCTGCTCCTGCTGATTCTTGAAGACCTCTTGAATTTGTTGCTGCAGAAATGTTGGTGAAATTTGAGTTCAGTAAATCGAAACCAATGTTCACTGTGAACAAAGGTGAACACATAACTATTATAAGCATACATTACCTGGTGTAACATGAGTGCTTTCTGCTGCTGGAGCAGGGCTTGGAGCTGCTGAGGACTAAGGATCTGCTGCTGTGGTGTCTGCTGCAGTTGCTGTGGGGCCTCTGCTGGTGGGGTCATCATCGACAATGACACTGGAACCTGCATCATCCAAAAAGACATAACAGAATGACAGTGAGTTAAAATCTATATACCACAAAAACAAGAGAAGGAAAAACACAGAAAAAGAAAACACTGTGGATGCCACATCTGTGACAGAACATTTGAGAGGGGAAACTCAATGGACACAAACAACCCAGTGACAAAAAACAAAAACAACATATGTAGGCTGTGTATGTGTGCACATGCCACTTTCATCCAAACTATTCCCTTCCAGTAAAAACAATCAGTTTGTTTACATGTAAACAAGAAACCATATCTCCTCAGTCACGGTAGGGGATTAGATACAGCTACATTTCAGCTGTAACCTGTTTGCTTGCTCATATATACATTTAGCAGAGTTTATAACACCTTTTTTTTATTACATGAACAAGACAAAGATTGTAGAACAGAAGTGTTTCACTGAGACAGCAGTGTGGCAGGATAAAAAGAAGCATTACTCGCAGTGGTGCCTTCTTATACCAACAATAATTAAATCCAAAAATCAGACTAGAACTGAAACTGAAATAAACAAGTCTAAATGAATTTCCCCAGCTGAACAGTAGGTTATTTGTGAAATTTAAATACATACACACATGTGAAAAATTCTGTGCTCTCTCACTACAGTCTGTTCTGCAACGTCACCTTGATATAAAAGAATAAAAATCTTCAGGATGCAGCATCACAAATATTACGCACTTAATATTATGTCAGCCTAGGTTAAGAGATATGGTCACAGGTGTGTCCATACACTTTACAAACATAAAAAAACATGAAAATAGCAAATGAAAGGTATCTAAAAATGGTAGTATAATAAATGCAAATATTTGTTGTACATAAAATATGCAGTACTCAGGTTATCAGTGTATGTCAACAGATTTTTTTTTTTATTGTTATTACTATTATTATAATTATTTGATTATTGAAATTTTTCCATTTAACTGTGATCACTTAATCATAGTTAGCTCACAGCAATAGTAATCTATTAAACCTAACACTATGTAGGGCTGCAACTAACATTTTTTTCATTATTCATCATTATTCATCATTTTTCTCGATTAATGAATTATTCTTTTGTCTATGAAATGTCAGAAAACGGGGGAAAATATCTGTTATAATTTCACCCTACACAGCCCATCCGGACACACTGTCCATTTTTAACTTTATTAACAACACAACATAAATAAAAATATAATAATTACCAATAACAATTAAGTGATTTATAGTCATTCACAATACTGCTTATTTATTATTTACACTTCACTGGTCAGTCTAGCAGGCTGAGCTTGGCCCCACTGCCATTTCAGCTAAAAATGAACTGAACAAAAATAACAACAACAACAACAACAACATCGGATGGCTTAGGGGAATTGGAACTCCATCAAAACAACAACAACTAGTACCACAAAAACAACAACAACATCCTCTGCTAGGCATGCAGCAATTACCACACCCTCCCCCTCACTGTCAAGCCTCACAGCTCAAGGGATGTTTACAGTAAACATAAACAGAGTAATCAAAATTGCACGGAGATATAAATAATGAATAAAAAAGCATACAGAGCCTGTTTACGAAAACAGAACTTGAGATTCGTATTTTAATTAAGGTCTGAACCACAAACAAACATTTCTCTCCAAGGCAGAGTCTGTTTTGAATCGGGTAAACAAACTGACAGTGAATTTCACACAGGCTTTGGGCTAACAATAACAGATGACTGCCTCCTAGTTTGTCCTTTCTTATGAAATTCAATGCTGCAGAGGTGGCCACCAAAGCAATGAAAATAGGTCTATCCCACAGACAGAGCCAGTTGGCCCCTCTATTTTTCTGTGGACACCATCAACACAACAACAGCCTTTGCCTAATCCCTGTTGCCATGGTAGCCAGCAAGTCCAAACATCTTCTGTTGTTGTTATTGTTGAAAGTCATACCAGTGAGCAACTGAGTGTAAACACAGATCTGTTCCCGCAAGACTGGTCTTGTGAACTCTGAGATGACTGACAGCAAATAGAAGCGCTGAAAACTTACAGAAAAACAAACACAATGTTTTCTCTTATGAGATTTAATACTAACTAATATGTCCTGACGGGTGTGGCCCAAAAAACAGTGACATTTACAAAAACACACACTTAATAAACTCAACTGAAGATTTAATACTATGAGATTGAAAAATATTAAATGAAACAATCATCAAAAAATATATATTATATAAATAAAAATATAATCTAACAAGATGAATAAAGAATGGTTCGACAAACCTGATAGTCTCCATTGAACGTTTGCCGAGGCACCTAAAAACTAAATGCTGCTCAGCAATAATGTTCTGCCTGAACATCCAACAGAGCCTCACTAAGCTACATGATGTGAGCATGAACAAAACTAACTCTGCCCAGCAGGAGTTGTGCTCTCTCTCCCCCTCCAAACCTCGGTGCAACCTCCCCCCATCCCTGTGCTCCCCTCCAGCATAAATATAAAACACTGCAGTTTGGAGAAACTGAGGCAGGCAAAGTAAGAGGTTCAGGGATACCGTTACATGTAAAAAAACAACAAAATAAAGTACCTTAAATTCTCATATACCAGTTATCCGTCTGCCCTAAGTTTGGTATTATCATCTACATGGTATGTGTAAAAATACTGACAAGAAATTGTGTATTGTTTGGAGACCACACCATTTGAACACAAATTCAAACGTAGCATAACTAATTGTGATTCAAAGTTTAGTGAAGTGAAAGCAGATGGATCAGTTGCAACAAATATTTGCAACATTGAGAACAAACATTTGCATATGCCACGATGCAGCTGAACTGTGTTGTAATAAAGTAACTGCACTTAGCAAAAAAAACGTCAACGCTTTTTTGAGGACAATCATTTACTTTACAGCTGCAAAAAGCTGATTTAATATCCAAGATTCAGGCAAACATTATTTCAATTAATCATCCGCTCAAGAAAATGTCCATCACGTTTTCCTAAAGCGTTCTAAACCCTAACGCTAACCTCTGAAGTGACATCTTAAATTGCTTTCTTTGTCCAAAAACAGCAGTCCAAAACCAAAAAATATTCACAGCTAAAATTGAAAAGAATAGAGAAAATCTTCACAACTGAAAAGCCGGTAGTCTAAAATGGCACACTTGTGCCCCAAGTTTTTAAATCACAGATAGTCAGACATCAAGATTTAGCTGTCCAAGACCAAGACTTTGACTTTTGAGTTACCACAAACATACGAAGAAGAAAATGTTTTGGGGAAATGTTTCTATTGAGAATATCAGTACTATGCCATGATACTACACTGAATAAACATCTCAAATCAAATACATTTGTGCAGGGCTGCATCTAAACTATTTTCATTGCTGATTTATCTGCTGATGTTTTTTAATTAATAAATTAATTGTTTTGTTTATAAAATGTCATAGAAAAGAAAAGTTTCCATTACAATTTTCTTAGCCCAAAGTCTTCAATCTTTAAATGAACCAAATTGGACCAAGACTCAAAAGAAACTGAAAAGATATTCCATTTAGTATCATGGAAGACAAGCAGCAAACAGGTAATGTTTTGCATTTTGTTTGGAAAAACAATTGATCAACTTTCAAAATAGTTGCATATTGTTGATTCATTTTAGGTTGAACAATTAGTCAAATTAGCTAATATCCATTTCATCTGTACAGATTACAGCCATTATGTCATATTTTTGTGGAACTTACAAGGACTCTTATGTATGACTGTGTAATATTACATTTGTAAAGATTTGTGTTTTTAAAAAACCAATGCTGATGTGTTGAACAGATACAGATGGCGAAGACTGACCCGTGGTGCCTCTGGAGGAGGAGTCTGGCTGTTACTCAGTCGACTCTCATTCTCAGTATGACTCCCGTTCTCTGTCTGTCTTGCTGGAATGGCGTGGCTTGTTGGTTCTGACCCAGACTCATGCATCTGGACTTCACTGACCTGAGAAAGGAAATGGGTGTAAATGAAAACAACTGGATAAAGCAGAACAATATCATGAAATACAGAAAAAACACAAACAGAAAACTACTTTCTAAGTGCTTCTCACAAAACTTTCACTTCACAAAGTAATTAAAGGTCCGTTTTCTGAGCAAAATTTAACAGTATACAACAGTCTCTGTAATGACTCATTAATGTAGTCATTCTCCATGAAAATAATTGTGCTCAATGTAAAAAGCCATAGCACTAAAAGTTAAGAACTACACTGTTATCGCTCTACCCACCAAGACAAACATTCTCCTTTACAAGTGAGAGAGGTACATGCTACGTCTATTTGTTGAATAACCGAGTGCTGCCATGACTACTGTAAACACAGGGGCCCTGGGTCCGTGTTTATGTGCAAACATATCTTCCTTCTGGAACAATTTACCATTAACCAGGTGGTGTGATAAACGGCTGTGGCAGGTAGTACAATGCACAAGTAGGCTTTTATGTATACAGCTTGGGAGGGTTTGAGTCAAAAGCTAAGCAGCATAAACAAAGGTAAATAAAGTTGGCAAACAAATAATGTGCACAGATGGAAACCTACACACAAAGCCTCAAATGAAACAGACCACATAGCCTCAAGGGTAATATTATTTTCAGGGTTACCCTATTGGCAAATTCACATACTGAAATCAAATCTGTTCATCAATCAATCAGTTAGGTACCACCGACAACTAACATCAACATATTGGCAACATCTGACAGATGATCAGATTAGGCTTTATACACTCTGATGAACTCGTGACCAAAATGTACCAACAGTTAGCTGAAAAAAACCTTCAGTGTTTCCTGCAAAATGACTAATGGTTGACAACTGAATAGTAATTTATGGTTAGCACCAGTGATGCGTCATTCACAGACAAGTTAAAACCTATATGGTTTAAACTGAGGGGATTCCTACCATCTAAAAGTAAAACTTATCTAATCAAAACATTCAATTGTTGGTAAGGTTTCCACTCTGTTTACTTTTGCTTTCAGGATGAGGATTAGTGCTGAAGACAAAGGGCAGTGTTTCCTGTGGACATTTCTGAAGATGTCGGGGGTGATTTTAGTTCTAAGAACCAGGCTGAATATTGGGTTCATTCCACATCAGTTCCATTATGCATTACACTAGAATGAAATATGATATTATCTTAAGATACTGTAGGATTATGATAATTGAATAGTTGTGGTGCAGTGCATCTATCTTCAGAATGGGCTGAATAATAGGCTCATGATGAATTTTTACTGTATTTAAAGCATTCTCACCACAGGGGCAACTCTCAAGCAGTGGGGGCCACCACTCTTCAAAGAATGTAAAGGAAATAAAGGAAATGCTGCAAAGCGACCTTTCCTTAAGAAAGAGCAAACAACATCCACCTCCTCCCTTAAAAGCAGACTTCACAAATACCTTAACAACTGGCTTTACACATGCACTACAAAAAAAAGAAAAATAATGTACTGGGAAATCTGTGAAATGTGTAATGCTTAAATGTGAAAGTCTGAAGCCAGTCTGAAAACATATTACACTACATGTATTCTGGGAAAGTAGTCTCAGACTTTTGGACCCTACTGTTTTTTTTTTTTGTTGCAGTGCATTACCATTTTCAAATGTAGACACATATCACACATTTCCCTTAACCAACTAAAGTTAGCCTAGTTTTACTTTATATTACAAACCAAGAACTCCCCGCTTGTCTGGATTTAAACCCTTGCATGCTTAGTTTATGATGCACTCAACCAGTTATTTTATCGAGGTTTCACCCTGCATTGCTTTCGTCACTGGTAACCGAGTGATCCTCGTCAGTGCGACCATTTGTCGGTCCGTGTGTATTTAATATCAAATAAACAATCATAAAAGTCTATGTTAAACTCTGTTTCAACAATATAATCGGAGAACGTTTTGGAAGCTGGGTTCATGTTGTTCTAAGTCAGCTTAGCTCATGTACCTCCAGAACACAGTTCATACAGCAATCAACTCACATTTCACCCGACAGTCAACACATAAAACGACACACTTGAAATTCTGAATCAACGGTATGCGGTCCAAACCAAGTTTTGATGATTGTAGCAACGCGATTTATCACTAAGTTAGCTTAACGCAATATGAATGGAATCAATATCCGTTGACACCAACCATTGCAGTCTGAGGTTTTCGTTGAGGACTTGAGCCTTTAGCTAAGCATATATCCGGTGAAAACAGGAGGTGTGGGAGTTTGGTATGTTAACTTTGTAGATTACCTAGTCTTGTCTGTTCACGGTGTTTAAAAACCTACATTAACTACACTGGAAACTGTTTTTTGGACGAACCTTGCGGGTAGCTTTTACGTTAACAGTACAACAAAAGCTAGCAGCCTGCCCGGACGCTAGCTTGTGTAAGAAACGTTTCTCTCTCCTCTTCGTTTTTATCACGCGGCAATATCACAGTGAATCCAATATGCCAAGCCAATATGAATTCAATGAGTGTCAACGCGCGGTTGGATTAATGTTTACTCACCGAATTATGTGCGGACGGACAGTGTTTGACTCGGGGTGGTGTCTGAAGAAGGGATCTCGGGGCAGTGCCTTCCTTGGAACCGAGCTAGCTACAAGTTGCTAGCAGAGGGCGTGGCTTAGGTAAAAGTAAACAATGGTGACGTCATGTCGACACGCGGGACTGTTTCAGATCATCTTGAATTTTGGTTCTTGACCTTTTTGATAACAATGGTGGCATTTTATAATACGAACAGTTTAATGTTATGTTTTTCCTTTGCCATTCAGAGAATTTGACTTAATTAAATGTCATTTGATAAATAGAGACATGGAAACTATTTCCCCTCCTTTGACATTGAATGAAATTGAATTCACAAATAAAAACAACAAAGTTAGACCTAAAGCTGAATTATTTTGGAGGTTATCCATTGATAATGCACTCAGCTGGCAGTTGACAGTTGACATTGTAACCTTCATGAAGGAAAGATTTATTGAAGGACCGTTTTAGATAGCAATAGTTTAGGCGTGTCTAATAAACTGCCAACAGGATGTACTTGCTTGGAGAAGACTCGGCTTTTACGTCACAAATACTGCATCTCCAATAGTAAAGTAAATAAGACCTGTAAACAATTTCTATCCCTCTCACTCATTTTTATAGGTAACTTTACAGATACTGACAACTCTTGCATGTTCTGTGGAAAATGTGAGGAAACCCCTATTCACTTGTTTTTTACCTGGGGAAAAAACCTTTTGGGATCCTATTTTGGGATTTTTGTCTTTATTTGTTTGCCAAAGTCAACTCCACATACTTCTTTAAACTTCTTTAACCTAAGAGATATTTTCTGATATTTTGAAACACAGCATCAAACACTTGGATTTGTAGCTAATGTCTATGTTGTAGTGGCAATATTCTTTCTACACAAGCAAAGAGCACTAAAAGATGTACCAAATATTCTTAATTTCCTAGCTCAAATAAATTCTTGACACAATTATGTTGAATTGCTTAAAAATAGGAAATCCATAAAATTACTGTACTCATATAGCTTTGGTTTTCCATGAATGACTACTCCACTAGTATGCTTTATTTGAATTTTGCCTTACATATATATATCTCTGTCTTTTCTCTTACCATTTTACTGATTTTCACTGCTTATACTGTTTGTTTCCCAAAAAAGTAACATTATCCTTTTGGTAGTGGAGGTAAATTAACAACTTCTATACTAAGGAACTCCACAATGAGTTATATATAAAACTGAATTATTTCCATTTTTAATTGAGGGAAATGGCAATATAAGAAGCAAAGAAATTACTAAAATCTAATTCAGACAAAAATTAAGTTAACTACTGAGGTAAAACAGCATTATCTTTAGAAGAGCAGATAAAATTGAATGAGATTGAACGAGAAACAAAATTGACATTTCCTACATGGATTTTGCAAAGGGACCTCTACTAGACCAAGGGCAAATGGCTGTAACAGTGAGAGAAAAATATTAATTATTCCTTTTTTCCTGAAGAACAAAGGCTAAAGAGAAAAATGTCACAGCATTAAAAATTGACAATGATATTTAAGTTCCATCAACAATTTCTTTTTGTATCTACTCTTTTCACAAGTCTACATATGTCACAACTGAATGAAGTTTAAGCTCAGTACCTCCCGTAAAACATTAAATATCCTACGCATCATATCCTAAAATACTATGTGACACTGTAACTGTGAAATAGATCTACCATTGACTCCACAAATCCCCTGGAAAGTGAAATGATGGGCTCATTGATTTTGTTAAGTATTATTTTTTTGTTAAATCTTTGAGGAACCCTGACCTATAAAGTTTTTCAGTACACAGCATCTAGGCAGGCTTCTCAGTCCAGTGCAAAGGCAGGTTTGCAATGTTTCTTTGCATCTGTGCACATGTGGCATATAGGCTGATCAGAATGTACAACTGGAGCCATGGCACATTGGGGCTGCATACAGAATGATGGAAACTAAACGTAATTACATTCCGACATGCAATTTTAGTCAATAGTCATATAGTCTGTTAAAGTCACTGCAGTCCGATGAAATCCTTTTAATTTGTATTTTGTATTTTTAATCCTTGCATGTCCTAATTTTTTGCATCCATGCTTTGAGGTGACCACAGGAGGGAGACATTGTCCTTCTAGTTGTTATGAAATTTCAGCTTAATTAGCCTGGTATTTGATTCAATGTGAAATTAAGGCTTCTCAGTGGCTCAATTAAAAATCTATGGTCAATGTTATTACCATGGCCACGCAATGCCTTGCATTTGATGACACATTACAATATCTAATATTTGATTGACTGCAAATATCCACTTCAAGTGGAAATAAAATATAAACAAATCCATGCGCAATATGACCTGACATCTTTTCTAGAAAAACAATTCAAAATGCTTCTTTCTTTCATAATATTGATATCCTTATTACATATACAGTAAGCATTCAAAATAGCAAAGGGTGGAAGTTTAGGTGACTTTATTTTTCAAACACTTGTAAAACTAACAGAGAAACATGACTAGATACAAGTTCAACAAGCTGAACACGGATGACGGTAACATTCTGAACTGCTGGTAAACACAAGGCACCATCCAAGATCAACAATCAGTTACAATGTCTACGCTCTGAAGTGAGTGGTCAACTGTATATGTGCTGGGGGACAGTATGTTTTTCCACTTATCATACACTATGTGCTTTTAAAATCATCACATGAAAAAAACAACAACAATACAGCTAAGTCAAAGCAAGCTTGCCAAAGTCGGTGGTCTGAAAACTAACTCTGTGACTACTCTTGACTTCAGCAGAGACACCAGCATTACAAACACTTGATTTGATTGATGAATCCTAGCAGCATTCTTTTTGTGGATTTCAATGCATACTCCAAATCTCTGGAGATTACCTCAAATGTCTCAGTATTATAGTACTGGCACACAAGAGAATCCGCTCTGTTCTATGCAACCTAGAATAGACAATCTCACTCCCTCACTTTCTCCCAAACACACAAGAAAGGCGCCTTTGGTGAGATGTAGAATGGTTCAGCTTCCCAAATTTCAAAAAACGCAAATGCAACCTATTGCATATAAGACCACAGAAAAAAAACAAAAACATTTAAAGCTATGGATTGTAGAGACACTAAAATTGTTTTGGTACAGCATCAGAAAATCATCTCTGATTGTTTCATACAGATTTGACACTGCTGCACTGATTACATCACTTCAACAAACACCAGTGATTTTTTAAAAATTCATTAAAATAGCCCTGAAAGAGCAACATCTTTACTTTCTGCACCCCTGTGACAGATTTCTGTGTCATATGATTATAGTTCATTTTTCCTGGGGCCGGTATTATTTGCTTTACAAAGGGTAGGTTTCACAAATTTATTATAACACAGGTCATATGAATACATAAAAACAGAATTTCAACTTTGTTATCCACAATACTCAGTTAGTATTAAAAAGGAGAAGAAACTCATAACAAAATGAGCAAAAACAGCTTTACACTTCATCAGAAAAGGTGACACAAAGCCAAAGTGTATTTGGTCTCAGTTATCACAACTCCATATAATCCCGGAGGGACCATTTGATGTTTTACATTTACAGTAAGAAACAAAGTGCTTGATTTAGGACAACCAGGACACTGCACGTTTGCCACAAACTCTACAGAATAAAAATGATTGCATATATTTTAATCAGCATCTACTTACGATGTTTTGTGTACTGAGGTCCTTTTACTGTAACAAGAACATATTACTTTCATTATTCACTCATATCCAAAAGAAGAACATAAAAAAAGAATGTGCAATTTTCTGTTCATATGTAAGCATTACAGCATACTAAATATTTATGTTCTCTAGTATAGGCAAAAGTATTCTGGCTGTAAAATACAAAACAGAGAAAAGAGCTGACTAAAAAAAGCTTTGTAATGTATTGTTAGGATAAAGGTTTGCTTTGCGGAACTAGGCCTGCTCTTAGATTCAAAAATGAGATTTAATTCAAAGACGTGGCTCTGCCTGTGCTCAGGAAACTGCACAAAATATGCTATAATTCATCTAAAAAAATCTGACTGTACATGATCTGCTGTTTTAGTTAAGGTTTTTTTATGCAAAACTCTGCAGTATAAAAACATACAAACACTGCCAAAGATAAAATTAAACTAAAGTGGTTTTTGCTTTTGGCTAAAATAATTTTGGATATCATTATGAATGACAGTAGTGCCCAGAAGATGGGAAACTGCATCGATTGAGTTTCATAATACATGGGCTATAATTTTGAGGTAACTAAGATGATCCATTAAACAACTATGAACTCAAGTGCTTCAAAATCTGCCCGTATATCATGATCCGAAACACGTTCATAAGCAAAGAAAAACATTGTTTATCTCAAGGTGTTCTGATGTGCAAAATGCGCTAATGTCTTGATCGGCCTCCTTCAAAAGCGTGGTGCTCCTCGTGTGCTGAAATATAAGCAAAAGGAGAACAACTAGATATGTTACTTTCATGATGTTACATTTTATGGTGTTATTTCCAATTCAGTTTGAAGACCGTGGTATATCACTTCACATTCAAAGCAAATACTCACGTTTGTAAAACACTGCTTTAAAAGGTATCTGTGGGAGGAGCTCATAGATCCTCCCTAAGATGTTTGACTCGTTAGCACAAGAAGCATTTCCATTCCAGACCTGAAACACATCTTCCCTGTCTCTTACACTGACACTGACACCGACCACTTCATCCTCTGCAAGAACAGCAACACAGAACAAGTTTAACTCATTTCATACTGATGCCATTTTAAAATTTTAAAAAATGGAATCATTTATTTGCTAGAATTTATTTTTCCCGTAACTCAATCAAGAAATTTACCTGAGGGACAATAATCACTGAACTGTTCTCCAATAGTAGCCAAGAGCAACTCCTTCCATACAACAGACTGTAAATATGAAGACAAAGTTGTTAAAGAGTCATGAAAAAAGCAAATGATTAATATGTAAATAGTACATAATAAATGCTTTATATCACTTACAGTGCACTCTTTGGGTACTTTCATTTTCCAAACACCACCTTTAGCATTGCTTTCTTCTTCCCTGTTTGAAAAACCAGCAGGAAACATTACACATTTTAACTAACTTCAATTAATGTGAACATGTGCATTAATCTTCAAGTTAAACTCACCAGAGTGGTTTCCTTTCTCCTCTCATCAGATGATAGCTACATCTCAGTGGTAAACTGGAGACGCCGGGTATGTTGTTGTAAACTCGCCAAAAGTTCTACTCCGGCGCCAAGGTGAACAGAGGAAACAGGTTATATTATTGAGCCATTTACTGGCACAGGGAGTACAGACAGCTGGCCTTGTTAATATTTCACATTTCATGTGGTGTAGAAAATCACAACCAAAGGTCTTTTCCTCATTGCTCTTCACCGCACAAAAATCTTCCTCATTCATGAATCCTTAACCAACACAGTTCTGGTTTGGGGTTCATAATAGGGTACTGGAGCTCTATTAACGTCCTGCTGTAATCACTATAATAGATTAAAAATAACCTGACATGCTAATTAGGCCATTAGTAATTATACATATTAACATGTTGATCAACATTGATCTAAACAAGCATACACTTAAAACAGCTTGAAATCATGTAGGGGTGCTACTAGTGTTAGTGTGTAAATCCTGCATACTGTGCTTACTTTGAAAGACAGAGACATCAATGAAACACAAAACATTCAGTGTCCCCATGATAAGAGTGTCACTTAAGGCTTCAGACACTATGTTAATTTGGCTGTGGCCTTGGTGCATTTGGGAGAAAAAGAAACAACTCCAGCAGCTGTGTGAAGATAAACTTCTTTACACTGACTCTTGAATTGAGTGTAAATCAGGAAATTTACTACTAAAATGTGCCATAGCTCAACTCCTAGTCTGGCAGAATGTAAAAACTCTGTCTGCTGGAGCCATGCTCGTGTAGGAAGACTGTGAGGCATCTTACCTGGACGGTCTCAACTGTGTAGATTTTCTTCAAGTTTGACTCACATTCAGCAGCTGTTGTTCCTGGTAGAGATCTGACAAAAAAAAAACACATACAGACATTTAATTAAATTTCACTTTACATATTCTAAATACATTTCTTTCAGTTCCTACATTACTCAAACATGTTTCACAGAACTGCCCTCTGAGCAGAGAGGTTGGAGGGTAGGTTGGAGGGGGGGTTGGAGGGGGGTGGGGGTGGATCTGATGACAAATAAGCCAGTAAACAGTAAACAACACTGACCCCATTTGAGCACAGCACCATCTGATTTGTAACCTAGTGTCTCTTCTGTTCAACTCTGTTGTGATTACTTAACAATAATTTTGAAACTTCTCTTATGCAAAGGTTTACATTGGGAACGTTGTGTATGATAATGGCATTTGAGCAGCATTAAGTTGAAATAACAGAAAGTTATGATTTTCAAAACCACTGACAGACACATGACCAATGACTCAACAAGTTTTTTTTTTTTCTTCAACAATAACACCTGTGCAAAGTACAAAGGCTAAGGATGACCTCAATCTGAACTCATCTTATCATTATGAGTTATGTTTAGCCAGTTAGTCATAATTGCCGTTTATTTTAAGAGCCTACTAAGTAAAGGACTTGGGTATGTAGGTCGTTGAGAAACCAGGTTGGCAGCAAAACAGAATCGACACCATAAAAAGCAGTGTTTGTTGCTTTTCTGTGATTTATTATGACAGACAATCCCCGTGTCACGTTATTCACTATTAAACACTATTATCTAGGTTGCATCGACTCACTTAAACCAGGCCTGATAAATTCGTCCTTTCCTTTCTTTGTTCTGCTTTGATCAGCTACAAACAGTTCACCTATTTCACACTGACTAAAGACTAGTAACATAAAGATGGAGGGAAAAGGGGGGAAAAAAAAAAACCCCTTACCTGTCAAGCCAGAAAGTCCACGGAGAATGTAAGGGCAGCGTGTCATTTTCATTGTTACTTGAAATCCTTCCCAAATCTCTGTCGCTGATGTGAATGTTGTGCTCCAGCAGACCCGGGTTGGATGATGTGCTCAGTTGTAATGCAGCTACTGGAACTGCCATTGTTAGGTTACCTCTGTAAACCGAATGACTTAGTAAAAAACGAGCAGATCTCTAGTGCAGATGTTTTCACCGGGGCTGTTATCGTTATATTTATATATAGGCTGGTTAGGTAAAATTAACCCAGATCAGCTGCTGACTCATTGGTCGCCTCACCGGTTTGCGCCGTCACAACAACAGAAAAAAACGATGACGCCCTCTGACTGCCTGCGGCACCTACAGCCCAGAGCTCTCCAGAAGTTCCTGTCACTGAAGTCTGCACACACTAAAAAATTTGAGCTGTGAGAATACACAGTATTTCAATCCTGGCTACTTCACCCGGTGCTACGGGGCTTTTCAAGCGCTTTGTTGATCTCAGGTTAAACTGGAACGCATCTTCCGCAAATGTGAATACGTAAACGTAGACATGCGCAGTTGTCACTGCCATCAGCTTTGTTGGGTTGCTATCTGCTACTGCTAACTAGCAAGCATTTCCTGCCAGTGACTGGACACCGATATGGACATCGACGTGCTGTTGGAAGCGTTTCAAGGCAATATTTACAGTTATTCAAATACGTGATTCATTATTAGCGAGTGGGTCTTACATTTGTTTTGATGTCATCGGTAAAATCTGTAATGTTTGCTAACTACGTTACGTACGGTACTGTAACTTAGCTTACCAACATCGATTAGCGTTTAGAAGAGGCACCTAGGGACACTGGTCTAATTTTCTGCCTGGCCTAACGTTAGCCAGCTTAATGTTATTCTCTACGAGAAAGAAGTTGGTCACATTTTTCTCTTCTGGCCCATTTATTCCCTTACTGAAACTGGTGCGATTATGTAAACAGCTAACGCGGTAACGTCACAATAAGCATGCTAACTTGCCAACTTTTACGATAACTTTCCATGCAGTTAACTGAAATTGGTGTTTGACATGGTGTCTGCATGTCTTGAAAAGTCGTATAAAGTACTGAATTCAGTTCCCTCAAAAATGCCATAGAAGATTTAAAATCAGAGTCTTAAATTTCATCTGCAAAGGTCAAATATTTGTTTTGCTTGCAGTAGAAGGTAAGATTAGTTATAACTTTAGGCTGTCGGGAGACTGTTGCAAAGATGCCCATACATGCATATTGGACAAGGGACAATTTTATCGATAACAATTTAACAAATCAGTTTTTTGTTTTTTTGTTTTTTTTAACTGGTTAACCGAACCACCGATTATCTGCGTCTAGGCATGGACGGATTATGAGAGAATCGGCCCCTTGGCATAGAAAAGTAAAAGCCCCCCCAACCCTGATTGGAACCACTGCCGCATCATTTGTTGTCGTTTTATGTTTCTATTAAGGCGTTTTGCATCTCTTTGTGGTCGTTTTGTGCCTCTTTGTGGATGTTGTGTTTCTCTGCAGATGTTTTCAGTCTCTGATGTAATTTCATATCTCTTTGTGGTTGTTTTGGTTCTCTATGTGGACGTCTTGTGTCTCTTTGGGACAGTTCTGCCTGTGCTACGTGCTCTTTAAAACAAGAAATATTATGGGCCTGTGCCCTATAAACCTGTTCAGTAATCCATATATTAGTCCAGGTTAGATTCATTGATTAAATATGTTACTAGTAATTATTGTAGGAAGTATTATTTATCACAAGGAATAACCCCACTACAGTTGGAAAGTACTGACAAAACCTAAATGATTCTACGTAATAAATATTTGCGGCCTTTTTGTCCCCACTGGTCTTCTGTCATTCTTTGATAGTCATTTTATGCTGTGCTCTATTCCAGAGAATCTTCTCTAATTTGATTAAAGGGCCTTAAAAAATCTTAAATTTAATTTGATGAACACAGAAACCTTGCTGATTGCAGTGCTGTTGGGAGAAATTTTCTTTTTCGGAGTTTCATTTAGCACTATCCGACCTGTAGCAAACACTGTCACTACAGCTAGCTTCAATCATTGGTTAATGTTTACATCCTTTTTTGTTGCTTAACTGTGTCTAGGTCATGTGAATTGATTAACTATATTAGTATTCATTGTTATATACATTTGGAACGTACAGACAAAAATGAGACATAAGTGTAAAAAAAAAAAAGAAGTTTTTAGTAAATAATTGTTGGCAGAGCTGATAAATGGTACTATGATTATTTATTCACTGCAAATGCATAACTAATGTGCCAGGAGCTGCCTTAAACTAAACAGGGGTTAACATTTTTTCCAGAATTATTTCCACAATTAATCATTCTCTAATGGTTATATCCTTCTGAAAAAGTCCAACCTTTTTTTGGTTGGTTTTTGCCAATACCAATATTTTTTTGGGGTTCGGTTTGAACCAGATTTGTGTGCCGTTTTGGTTTACTACCAAAAAAGAAGAAAAAAAAAAAAAACTGATCTTCTGTTCTTTATGTGGGTATTTGCAGATTTTGAGAAGAAAGGGAAGAAAGAGACCTGTCCTGTACTAGAGCAATTCCTGTGCCATGTTGCCAAGACAGGGCAGCCACTGTGAGTAACAACTAGAGGCTGACACATAGCCTCAAATATTGAAACAAATTTTCCTGCCAATGAAATCCGCTTGGTGAACTTTTTGTCTCTCTATATCAGTTTTGTCAAAAACTTGTTTCAAGACTTTTCATTCTTTTGTGTGGATGACATACAGACTCGCATTTCCAATGTATTCTAGGATCCCGTGGTCCCAGTTCAAAACTTACTTCATGTTTAAGTTGGAAAAAGTCATGGATGATTTCCACGCTTCAACACCAGAACAGAGAGGACCACATAATCCCAATGTAGAGTATGTTCCCTTTGAAGAGATGAAGACGAGGATCTTAAAAATAGTGGATGGTTACAATGGGTGAGTTAGACCACTTTGCAAATTGCAAACAAATCCTCCCTCACAACTCCATATACCAACCCAAATAATGCAGCAGTTCAGTCACATTAATCCATAAATTCTGGTCCACTACTTTATTAATGTTCTTCTTGCATGTAACCAGAATAAAAGCATTGCCACAAAGAGAGATATTCAAGTGCGCATTAAAAGTAGAAAAAAAACAAATAATGTTAGTATACTAGGGCATTAAGCTCAAACCCAAATGAGCTAAAAGTCACATCTGTCATGTGGTGTAATTAATTCAGTTATATTTAAAAATGTATTTGTGAAAAACATTATGAACTGAGCTTCAGTGTCAATAGTCTCTTTCTGCACTCTGCTAGTTTTCCGCTGACAAGACGAAAGCTACTCAACTTAATCTTTTGAATGCAACTTTCCCAAAATTGCATAAAAAACTTTCATCCTCAAGCCTGGAAATTTCTTAATGAATTTCCACATCCAATGATTTGCATTCTAAATGGCATTATGGCAAAGCAGTCATAGATCTGTCCAAACTGATGCGTCTCTCTTTTTTTTCCTTTTTTTTTTTTACCTCATTCAGCTCTGGTGCTGCTAGCTTTGGCAAGTTTTCAAAGACAGTGTTGTACCTGGCTGTATGATGGCTGTGTGGCTAATCCTAAATATATTTCTTGATAATTTTTCTAGAATCCCCTTTACCATCCAGCGTCTATGTGAACTGCTCGTGGACCCCAAGCGTAACTACACAGGGACAGACAAGTTTCTCAGGGGTTTGGAGAAGGTGAACATTACACATCACTGCTTTTTTTTTTAAAAGTCCACACACATTAATACAAAGTGTTTATGCTCAAGATTAGCGATATTTATCGATACTGATTAAATGTACTTCCCAAGGCTTTAAAATGAATTCTAAACAGTATATTACTGTTTTTGTATTGCAGAATGTAATGGTGGTCAGCTGCGTGTATCCCACATCAGAGTGAGTACATCTGAAATGCTGTTAAACCTTTTTCCCCTCGCTCTGATGACTATAGTATTTCTGCTTCTCATGTACATTGACAGCTCCCTTCAACTTGCTTATATAGTCACACTTACAGACAATTAACAGACAGTTGTTTTTGTCCCTTTCTACTTCTTTCAAAGGAAAAATGGGGCATCCAGTGTAAACAGAATGAATGGAGTGATGTTTCCTGGTAACTCCTCTCTATATTCAGACAGGTGGGAGCAACATACTTGTCAGTGATTGACATCCACAAATTGAAATTCCTCATACACAGGAAAGTTGAATTAATGTAGAGCAAAATAAGCGAAGGACAACCAGGGTATAGTAAGGACGGATCTGTCTTGCCTGTCAGTGAGGGTCTTAGAAGTTCTGCTGATTTGTGAGATTACTTTCATAAGAAAATGTCATTTTCCTCTCTTGCAGTCGAAATGTAAATGGACCAGGCACGCCAAAACCACTCACCAGACCAAAGTTGTCATTGGCAACTTCGCTTTCCACCAACGGGCTCCCTGACTGTCCAGGCAGTAAAGAGCCAGAGCCAACCACAGAGGAGGTTGAGGAGCACCATATCAGGTAAAGTAATTATGTACACTGTTGATATGTTGTACAACAGCAACTTGACTGTATGGTTTTGAGGCGCCTACAGACTGAGATTCCAGCAATATTATAACTTTTAATGTAGGCCACACTGTGCACCATGGATCTAATAATCTTGGGTACGACGTCAAGGTTGATGTATGCAGACTGTAGGATGATTAACAAATGAATTGTAGGCTACGGCGCAAGTCAGTATACAAGAATGAAACGTCATCAACATGCGTCATCCACCCACGCCGCTATAGTGGTAAACAATTAAACGAAGCAAGAATCGAGCCCTTGCAATAGTGGTATTTTTTTATGTGTATGGAAAAAAATCCGAAGAGGGGGAGGAGAATGTGAACCCGGTCGTGGCTATGGAAAAGAGGCAAACTCAGGGATGCCAATTTTGCAAAGAGAGCTTGAGATAAGTATTTTTTTAGAGCACAAAAACACACATAGCTGTCAGTTCATGCTAAATTCCTATTGGTTGTTTAATGGACGTAAGAGAAAGTAGCAGCCACATTGTGAAACGGTCGTCCTAAATTTCTGACGCTGTCAGAATTTTGTCCAAGGCTATCTTTGGTAGCAAGCCAACGGCCGTCTTTGAACCTCTCTCACAGTGCAGTGTAGGACCACAGTTTTTGAACCACATTTCTTTCATGTTGACCATCTTTCATCTGTGACAGCCCAAAATTGCAAAGTGAGTTTGTACCCACCTTTAGGGTGAGTTGCATGTAGTTTTCTAGAGTGTAGTGTACTGAGTGAGTCTACTCAGTCATTTTTATTTAAAATGTAGGGGCACTGATGATAGCTGCCAAGCCCAGACATTTCCACCATGAGCAGATCTTCCCAGGACCCCATCCTTTTGAAAGAAAAATATATTAACTACACATTGATTTAAACGTTGATGAACAAAGTTCCCTGAATTTCTGTCATTACTGCAGTGATTCCTCACTATCAGAAGGTGAATTAACACCAAACAGCGGGATAAAGAACAAACACCCCGAGGACGAGGAAGAGGAGGAGGAGGATTCTGATGCTGACAAGCAAGAGGTCAAAAGGCTCAAGTTTGATGAAAAGGAAGAGGATGAAACAGAAAGTGAAGAAAAGGAGTCTTCTTGTCATAAAGTGTCAGAGGGCTTGTCAGAGACACTGGAGTCTTCAAAAGACTCCTGTGGTCAAGATTTCAGAAGTGGAACATCTTGTGACACACCGTCTATTTCGGAGGAACATGGTAAGTGAAATCGTGCTCACTGATGTATTTGTATGTGTTAAAGGACCAGTGTGTAGGATTTAGGGGGATGTATTGGAAAAAATGGAATATGAAATTCATGATTATGTTTTCATTATTGTATAAATACATGAAACTAAGAAGCTTTGTGTTTTTGTTAGCTTAGAATGAGCCCTCCATATCTAAGGGGAGCCTCTTCCATGGAGCCCGCCATATTGCGCCGCCATATTTCTGCAGTAGCTCAGAACAGCCAATCCAAACACTGGCTCTAAAAGGGGGCCTTTCATGTTTTTTTTTTTTTTACGTTACCTGAAGGCCACTGTAGCTTCTCCTTCCCGCTTGGAAAGGGAGGGATGAGAGGGAGAAGCATTCAATTTATTGCTATCTGCAACCTCAACGCTAGATGTCACTAAATCCTACACACTGGTATTAAAGTGTTACAGAACCAACACGGCGGGCGTTTGTGGTGTCTTTATGGGCAGATGACCACGTTGTAGTTTAGGTGCACCTTTTCAAAAATGTAAATTCAGAGGTGGCTGCACAGATACCAAACAGTCAAAATAAATCTTTCCAGCGCAAATGAAATTAAAATTATTATTATTATTATTAAATTTAATTATTAATGTTCTGAAGTACAAAGTGAATATGAAACGAGTAAACATCACACACACACACACACTTAAATGTAGCGTGAAAAGCCTGTTGGCGAAGCCTCCTGCAGGCCGCATCCCGCTGTGTTCTTGATCACTCTCCAAGAATTCTGTGTCCTTTGTTGTCTCGACACTGTGAATTGTACAAATGGGGATAGAGGGGCTCAGTTTGGACAGTGTCTGCTCGAGGGCGTTCATGATGTACAAACTGAAAGTGATGGAGGTCACTAGGTGTCATTAAGGGGTTATACCGTACCTATGGCAGCTACATGTATTGGCTCCTAGGCTATGCTGTGGACGACATAGCTGACATGTGCCTCCCCAAAAAAGGGAACCACATCAGATCAAAATGTCACCTACTCTGACTCTTCTAAGCTTTAATTGTTTCAGATATCGCTTTGTGTAATATTGTACTACCCCGGCAAAATATGTAGCCTTTTCAGAATTATTTCACTCATAATTCACATGCCAGTCTTAAATGTTAGCTTTGTTTCATAATATTGATGTTTCAGTTTTGAATTGATTAGATAACAGCCGCAGACTGTTTGTTTCTCAGACTGTAACAGTAAAACGCTGACCACTTTGCTCCTCAGAGGCCAGTAACACGCAGACAGAAACCTCTGAAAGGGAAGGAGACTCATCTGAGACGGGGGATGTCCACAGTCAGAAGAATGACGGTGTTGTGGACCAACCTGAGCTGCCTGCTCCGTCAGAGAAGAGTGCAAGCTTTGAGCAGGACAGTGGGGAGAGCAGCAGCAGCAGTGGCATCAGTGATGGAGAAGGCCTCGCCAGCGACAAGCAGGCCCCCTCTTCTTCTAATAGTTCACCTGACTTGTCAACAGAGGGCGATGCTGACAGTTCAAACAATACAGAGACTGCAATAGAGCCAGGAGAACATGACTAACTTGAAGCGCAGTCTGCCAACTGACTTTTTTTTTACACTGTATGATACCACACCAAGGGTATATCTGTAGCACTGTGGACCTTTAGACTTCAGGACCAGGAGCGATGTGGACCCTGAGATTCCTCACAGAAGGGTCTTTTTTTTCCTCTTCAGTTTCAACTACTCACGGCTACACATCACCTGGTCTTTAAACTAGAAGGAAATTATTCAAAGAAGATTATGGAGACTCAGCTTTTTAACTGTTGACTAAAAGTTTTTCTAATCTTTTTTTTCCCTGATTTTTATATCTGAGCGATTTAATTTAACCTTGTTAACCGATCTATTCCAAAATTTCATTATTCATTCATCATTCGGCATGTATTTCCAAGAGGATATATTTGATAGTCTGAGTTGAGTTTTGGCCTAAGCATAGTTATATTGACTATCTCTCAAATGAATGTCTTTCTCCTGGTGAATGAGGAAACCTGCCATTAAGCAAAATTTCACAGATGTCTGTTTGGTTTTTCTATGAAGCACATACCATGAAATGTATTTTATTAGCATTATGTTGCATTTGTTAGCATTGACCCTTTGAAGGATGTGGAAAATATCACAGTTTTGCTTTGTCACTGTATGAAGCCAATATTTACACACAATATTGCCAGTAGTAACCACTTTGGTTAGATAGTTAATTGGTTTGGCTTAAGGGAAGCCATTTCTGCATCAAATTCTGTCAACAGAACACAAGGTACTTTTACACTTTCTGTATGTCATACCTTAGTTGTACAGCTGTCCCTTTTGATAGCTAGGATTTTTACAGTACATATCTGTAAAGCAGTTTTTGTAGACTTGTAATACGTGTCCACTGCCTTCGTAAAACTGATAATCGCTGGAAATTGAATGCTTGAGCTTGTATCATAGTATTCATGGAAAGCAATAAAAGCTAAAACTTAAAGTGTAATATGCTCAATTGATGTTAAGGGAGTTGTACTTTTGAGTTGCAAATCTAGTAATGTTTCATACCTGCAGAATGATGTGGGCACAGTAAATTCTTTACCTTTTGGCCATGCTTGAGGTGTGACTCTACAAATGGCAACTCTGGTTGGTTGGTTGGACTGTCGGCCCAGAATTTTAGCCTAGAGTGAAATATCTTTGAAATGTGGTCAGTCCATGGAATCGTGGTCCATGCTGAAAATAATTCCCTGTCTAACACTAAGCTAATGACAGTACACCTCTAAAAATCATGACTGTATTTTTTAAAGCAGCTACAACCGATATTTTACACAATGTATAAAACGACTGTGAAAATTCTGAAGCGGTCGTTCGTGGTGATGAACCTCCAGAGAATTATCACATGAATCTATAGCTCCCCTTCGGCATTACAGAGCTTTGAAGCACTGGTCTGTAAATTTACTGTTTTTTGGTTCACTCTCACTCCTTGCTTAGTTTTGTTTCCAGCCACAGCATGCAGCTGTTTCCAGCAGAAAACTGCGCCTACTCTACACCAAAGAGTAGATAAACACAGTTATAGACCAGCTGGCGAACATAGTGGAGCATTTAGCAGCTGAAGAGCCAGATACTTCCCTCCGGAGTTGATAAAGACCCACAATAGAGACCAAAGCTAAAAGAGAGTGAATATCGGACTTAAGTTCAGCAGGTGACCAAAACATGACTACAAATGAAAGCCAATGTTTCTTTGTAACTTCTAGATGTATAAATGCGCAATTATTGGTCAACAAGTGTATCATATGAATTTAAAAGGTGATTATATGTCAGTGCTGTGTTCCCAACTTGCCCCCCACCCCCTTACCGGCCGAGAGAGCATGTTATTATAAGTTATAACATTCACGTCATCCTAAGTATAAGCGTATTAGCGTTAATAGTCTTGTTTGTAACAGTGATACATAGATGACACACGGGTGAAAGTTACCAGCCATGGGTACAAAAAAAGCGGTGGATCATTCACTGGCACTGGGTGCAGGAGAAATATGGGTGAGATTTAAAATATCTCTTGTGTAAGAGCAGGTGGAGTGAATCATTTTAATCATGTGAGGATAACATCCAGTGACTGCTCAGATGGCCTTGACACTTCTAAGCTAAGAGATTATCACTCTCCCTGTTGTCAGCAGATATCATGGGCGAGAAGAGTATTGGGCCAGGCCACGCTTTCACCTGAAAACAATGGCTATGTTACCACTAACGGTGACACTGTTATTCTACTGAAAACATGTAGTTATTTCCATATGTCAACTGACTACTTAATTTCTTGATATTTTACCACCACCACCTAGAAAGTGTCTCCTCCCATTTATCAAATATATTTTGCCCTCTCAGTGGTTAAGGTGTAATTCAATGTCAACCATTTGTAAATTTAACAACAACACCAGTTATTATAGATTTCACTGAGACTGAAGCAGGCATGTAAACAGTAATTAGGTTAGCCATAAATAACCAGGCAACTGAAGGTCAGAGCTTCCAGAGATAACTAAACACCTGGCCTGTGTGATTCATCAGACTGGTCAGGAACTTCCTACACCAGGAAAGATTACTTAAAGGAGTACACCAGCAAGTTAGCAATCCACCTCCATAAAACATGGTGACATATAAGAGACACATTTTAAAAGAACTGAAAAAAAAATCTAAGCAGCAGTCCCTGACATATCCTTAGTTTTAATACAGAGTCTCAAAAGCCGGATCCTACAATTCCCATAATGCAGCTAGGGCAAGTTTTCATTAGACCTCTCTGACTCTAATCTCTGTGAATAGTAAACTGACATTATGCATACTTGAGAGACTACATAATGTAGACTACAACAAAACATAATTTAGTTTATCAAGTAACAAGTAACTGAGTGGTAGCCTGACCATGTGTAGTCTGAATTAAGAAAGCCTGATGACGGTGTGCTTGACCTCATATTTGATCCCATCTGATATTATCATATGCCATACAGACTACCTTCAGTTTACCATAGCATGTTTTACCTTTACACTTACACATATGTAGTTTAAGTTATCCTATCCAAACATTGATTCAGTATAACATAGAGAAGCAGGGGCACAAGGAAATCCTTCATGATGTGTCTGTGAGCTAATTGATTTTGACAAGTGTCCATTTCTAATCCTTTATCATGTGATCCATAACAGTCCGTGCCTCATCCTCACTTTCAGATGGGATTTGTCACAATAGAGAGCCAAAAACAAGTCAGCTCGTATGGACTTAAATGCCATTAACTTTAATCATTTTGGTTTTTACCGATTTACACAAAGTTTAGTTGCAGCACTTACTGAGGACTGAGATCTATAGATTTTGTAATGTAGAGGAACGCTTTAAAAAGAGTTAACCAAGTCATACAGTTTCATGTAATGTGAGAAATAATTTCAGTCTGTAGGGTGTCAGACAAATTATTTCCACAATGGGTCAGCGCCTGAGTGAGGACAGTGACCCAGACAAAGAAATTGATGTGGCAGAGCTGCAGGAATGGTACAAAAAATTTGTTGTGGAATGCCCAAGTGGGACTCTCTTCATGCACGAGTTCAAGGGCTTTTTCGGCGTCACTGACAACAAAGAGGCTGCAGATTACATTGAAAACATGTTTCGAGCCTTTGACAAGAATGGCGTAAGTACAGACTTCTGTTTTGTGGTAATACAAGACGTGTGCATAGTCATTTGTCTCGTTTTAGCATTGACACTACACTTACCAGAGTAACAAAAGATTTTCTGATTGGAAGCATTTGTGACAGCTGCAACTAATGCCAGTTATTGAGCACATATTCTTTTAGAGCTCAAACAATTAGTTGCTCACCCAATCACCCAATAGGCAGAAAATTAATGCTTTTTAAAATTAAGTACCAATTTTGATAGGTGATTAATTGAGGTCGTGCCATAAATGTGCAGGCTTCTGAAACATAAACATTTTCTGGTTTTCTTAGTCTATGAAAATAATCTGAATCTGATTTATGGATATCAGACAAAACAAGCAATGCAAAAATGTAAACTTGGGCCCTGAGAAATTATATATTTACAATAATTATATAATCATATATTTTTGACAGGTAATAGACCAAGCAATTACCTGATTAACCATGAACATTGTTGGACAATTAATTAACAATGACAATGACTATTAGTTGCAGTCCCACATATTTTTTATTGGTGTTTCTATTAAGACGATTTAAAAAAAAATATTCTATCTAGTATTTTATAATACAGACATTTTGCCTGTCAGAATAAATATACATTTTTTTCTCTTAAATCAAGTCAAAGTGTCCCTTCATAACATTTTAACTCTTTCCCCTTACGTACACAGGACAACACCATTGATTTTCTGGAGTACGTGGCGGCCTTGAACTTAGTCCTGAGGGGTAAACTGGAACATAAGCTCAAATGGACATTCAAAATGTATGATAAAGATGGAAGTGGATGCATTGATAAAACAGAGCTTCTTGAAATTGTGGAGGTAATGTTAACTATTTTACATTAACTAAATGTAGCACACTATTGATCTTTAAAGGCTATTTCAAGATAAATCAGTAGGCTCTGGTGAGCTGTCGTCAATGCAAGGTTCATTGAAATATCCTTTCCTGTCAATCTCAGTCTATTTATCGACTGAAGAAAGCCTGCCATGGAGAGCTGGATGAAGAATGCAATCTGCTGACCCCAGATCAAGTGGTTGACCGGATATTTGAGCTGGTTGATGAAAATGGAGATGGTGAGTGTTTGTAATAGTTTTCTGACAGCTTAAAAAGCTTCGTGGATGATTTAAAAGGGCAGTGTCAGGCTGCTGTAATGGTTTTGTGGGGGTGTTAATGTAAAAGTGTGCATGAGTTCATTTTTGTTTGTGCATGTCGAAGAGGAATGTGGGCATCAGCTGTACAATGGTCCTCCTCCTATCAAAATTGTGAATTCAGGAACAAAGAAATGTATGGCAAAATAAGCCCAGAGACTAACTGTCCCTTATCATGTAGGGGAGCTCTCGCTGGATGAGTTCATTGACGGAGCACGGAGGGACAAATGGGTGATGAAGATGCTGCAGATGGACGTCAACCCTGGGGACTGGATCAATGAGCGAAGGCGCAGTGCTGACTTCTAAGGCTGTAACATGAACTGTCAGTCTGTCACCTGCACACATCCCTCACACATGTGATTATGCAATTATTTTGTGATTTATTTTTTTTTACCTATTGCAGTTTATTTGTATGTAAAAGAAAACGACACAGATTTAGATGCATCTCCACAGCAATGCTATATTTTGCTTGTAATGGAGTTTGTTCTGTTCATTCATTTTGGTTCAAGTTTCACATCAAGTTATGTAGCAACTGAGCAACAGTTTATTTATCACTGGTGTTGTAGGTATGTGTCTGTATTTCATAGATGCTGCAGTCAGAAGGCACAGACTATATTCTCTATATTGTTTTGTGTATTAAATGAGCATAAAAGTTATGTAATAAACATACACACTCATGGTCCACCCTTGTGTTTTCACATTTGTAGGATGATTGGACCTCTTCTTGGGACTTTGTCTGCATGGTCAGACTGAGATTTATTTCTGTTTTGTTGCACTAGTCAAGGTCGGACAGTCTATACCTTTATATATCATTGGTGTGCTCAATTTAATGACCTAATCTTCATTCCCATCATAGCTCAGTCTTACTTTAACCTGATTAGAAATCTAATAAACCAGAAAAAATAGAAAACACCTGAAAGTTTGCAGAGTCTCACCCCTAAACGAATAAATAAATACCAATTTCACACTGCTTGGTTTGTTCTTTCAGACATTACATTATTTTTGAAAATTAAATCTTAACAACAAATATCAAGATTAGGTGGTGTAGTTTCATTTTTTTGTAAACATTCTTAAGCAAATGTTTTGTACAAATATGTAGTCAAATTATGGATTTTGGTGTTAATATACTGTATACTGTGCGTAGTTTACAGAATATCACCTTTAAAACTTTCAGCATTTTCCATTTTTTTAATTTTTTTTATTGTATTGAATAACAGTAACAGCAAATAAATGGGTTGAGACAGAATTAATACAATGGCCTCACAGTATCACAATGTAGAGTATTACATAAGAATACAAAACAAATTACATAAATCTAGCATTTTACTAGCATTCTTGTTTTTAGAGTACCATTTGGATGTACTGCTTGCAATCAATTCCAAATACTAAGAAAGATGGCCTTTTTCTCCTATGTGCAAACTTAAGAATAAATAATATATTATCAAACTTCTTTTGACTTAAAAATTCTCCAATATTTAGGAAAGTTCCAGAGGTGTCTTAAGCATAAATGTGACATTGATTTTATTTGCAATCAACGCTAAAGCAGCTTTTTCTCGCGAGAGTATACACAAATACCGTTGCTGCTCCTTTTCCTGCTCCTGCAAACTGATTAGCTTACCGCGCTACCAAAGAGAAATAGCATCCTAGTTTCTTCTTTATTCAGCTTTAACACGGCCAGCTGCTGTCAGCTACTTGTAAGGTATATGAGCCCTTTTACTGTCGCATAATGAGTTAGTTAACACATCTTCTAACAGAAGTTGAATGTCGATAATCCAGCGTTGTGTTTATGTGGGTCGACGACCGTACACAAACTGACTCACTTCACTGCACAAGTGCTCGACTCACCGTAGTCAATGTCGTCTGAACTTGAGAAACCACTCAGCCCTTACAAAATTAAGGTAAAGCTTACACTCAAAAAGAGAAGTTTATTTCTAGTTTGGTTGTTTATTTCCTGATGCCATCATGTTTCATCACACGGTGTAACGCTGCCCCCTCCTGGCCAGTCTGCAGAGGACAGCTGGAGACTCGACTATGTCACTGGGAACCTGTTCGCCTGCCCTAAGGACGAGGCTCTGGCCCACTGCATCAGTGAGGACTGCCGCATGGGGGCAGGCATAGCAGTGACGTTCAAGCAGAGGTTCAGAGGGGTAGCGGAGTTAAAGGAACAGAGTGAGTCAGCCCTCTCATTAAAAATTCATCAGGAGTAAAAAATGTCTTGTTTTAGGGGCACTGATTCCCAGGTGATCATTTTGTTCAGCACAGAAAAACTGGCTTGGTTTTCACATGAAGTAACAAATACTTAGCTTTACAGTTGGAAAGATCACTTTCAGTACTGTACAAAGGTAGGTACTTTAGATATTTAGGTGTTTAGGTGTCATCATGCAGGTGCCTAATTGGTCCCAAGTTCATATTGTACATATTCTGCATGAATATGTGCATAAAGTATATTTATGTATTCTCTATATCCTGCATCTCATCACGTGTCATTATTCATTTTTCAGCCGTTTATGTTGGCCGTTCTGTTTCTGTCTCTTGTCATACTCCATCTGCCCACCAGATGTCCTTGGGCTTTCCTCCTGCTCCCAGATCCACTTGCTCACCTGTTTCCCATTCCTAATCACAGGAACTTCCCCGCCTACCTACACACCTGTTCCTTATTTTCCTCATTTGCTCCCCTGTATTTATACCCGCCCTCTTCCATCAGTCAGCTGCAAGATTGTTTCACTTCTTTCGGTGTGTCTGTCATTGTGCTCTCACTCTTGTTACCTTGCCTGGTGTTTTGCTGCCTCTTGTCTGCTCCCTGCCCACCAGCTTTCTTGCCCACCTTTCTACCTATAAGCCTGGTCTTCATAATTTTTATATTAACTTCACTATATCAGCTCGTCCGTGTGTCTACTCTTGGGTCCTGCCTGCCTTTGTGCCTACCACCAGCTGTGACAACATGAAAATGTTCTTGATGTCTTATGTTTCATTTTGTAAATGTTCATCTAAAATTCATTCTGACAAATTGTCACTAGAGCTTAAAATAAACATCTGTGGGTTGAAATCATTTTTTGCTGCACAGTATTAGTTTGTAATGGCTTGTTCAGCAGCAGGGTGGTGAGGTTGAATGAGATTTTAAAACCTGTTATGCTACGGGTTCGTATTGTGTGTTCTGATGTAGATATTATCCTTTTTCACATCCAAATAGACAAGCTGACAGGACAATGTGCTGTGCTGAGAAGAGACAGACGTTTCATCTACTATCTGGTAAAGATATAACAGTTAATTAAAACTTTCGAGGATACAGATGTAGAGCCTTAGGTAAAATTAAGATAACTTATTTAAAAGAGATTGCAGTAAATATTGCTGCTTTCCTGTTATTTTTATTGCAGATCACAAAGAAAAAGGCGAGCCAAAAACCCACCTATGAGAGCCTGAGACTGAGCCTGGAGGACATGAAGTTGCACTGTGAAAAGAACGGAGTAACAAAAATATCAATGCCTCGGTTGGTATAATTTCCAGTCATTAAGTTGTACTTTATCGAGAGAGAAATATTAATTTCCTTAATTAAATTATTTGTAATGTGACTGAGTTGTGTTTGTTCTGTTACTGTTGCAATTAAACAGTGTCTTATCTCTCACCAACAGTATTGGCTGTGGCCTGGATCGACTGGAGTGGGCAAGAGTGTCGGAGATACTGGAACAGGTCTTCAAACACACAAACATCTCCATCACAGTCTACAGCCTTCCAGTGAAAGCAGAGACCACAGTGATGAAGGAAAACATGCGCAGATGATTACTGGAAATGATTATTTATGTAATATTTAGTTTATGTACTTTTCTGTATTATTCCCTGATGATTTTTTTTTTTCCAGCAAAAAAAAATGTTATCTTACAGATTATCTGGAAATAAATATTCTTCTTTGCACAGCAAAGTCAGCTGAACCCTCATAAGCTGTTCTCTTCTTTTGAAAAAGAAGAGAACAGCCTCCAAAACATGCTCATCTAGATTTATCTGTAAATGTAGATATTTCTTGAATTTGTTCACCTGTCCCGTCTGGTTTAACATCATGAATGGTACTTTCCATCTGGACAATGAGTCTAAAATATCAGGTATCTCTTTATTTGCCCATTCACCCACCAGGCAGTCATGTTGTTGATTGAGCAAACAGTGTATTTGCATTTCTCTCTGGGCATCATATAACTTCTGTAGTGTTCATTAAAGCCTCTGCAGATGGTTTTAGGTATCATATGGTCCACTATTGATCTAATTGGGTATTGTGCTTTAATGCATCTGGGACACAGGATGGCTGTACCAGATGTGAGTTAAAGACAGGGGCGGGGAGTCTGACACCTCAAAGTCAATCTTGACATCCATTTTCTACAGGATCAGAAAGCCTTTTAACACATCATGAAACTGAAGTGGAAAGCAGCAAGCTAATACAACACAATCTCTGTTCAAGGTGTTTTATTAAATAAGTAGGGTAAAAATCTTACTAAAGGGGGATCCATTTAACTATTTGACAGCATGTACTTCAAGTGCAAGTAATTAACATAAACCTCAGTGGCAATGAGACTGTCTGAACTGGCTCACTCGTTTGCTGCCTGTGACCCTCCTTTGGGCCACCTTCAATAATTCATGGAGAAAAGGCATTAACCGCTGTGGCCCCCCCCCCCCCTCCATATATATCCAGGCTGGCTGGAAGACTGTACTTTGGCATTACTGCTACCAACCCCCGCTCAGCTCTTCCCATTCCTCATCCTCCTCCTTTCCCATCCCCCTTCATGCCTGGCAATTAGACTCCACACTGCAGTAGAGCCACCTAGCTGCGCTGCAGTGAGTGGAGGGAAATAATCTTCCTTCATCTCACCCGTTGTCACACCTCAACATGCTGCGGCTGGAGGACTGTGCATTCAAATATGCCCTCTCTCCACCTAATAGCCCCAGTCTCTTTGTTCCCCGTGCAGCTTCAGCTTGTCCCACTGCGGTCCACTGATTCGCCTCCAATGCTCCCCCCCTCCATTCCCATTCTCACTCCTTTTCTCTCCCACATAACCCCCCCCCCCTCCCGTCCTCGTCCTCCATTCCCTTTTTTTTTTCTTTGCTCGATGCGTATGAAATTGCAGAGCTCAGCATTCTTCTCCACAGGCACTTAGGGAAAAAAAGGAAGAAAAAAAAAAAAAAGAAGAGAGAGATGAGCTGGGCGGGAGGGTTTCTGGTGCACCACATAACTGGCCCCCTTCCAATTAAAGAAGAGAGCTTATGTTATTGAAGAGCAGCTTAGCCAATCAGGAGACAGTGCAGGCAAAGACAGGAGGAAAAAAAAAAGCAGCAGAGCGAGTGGGCAAGAGGAAGAGAAAAAAAAACTGCAGTGTGTGAGTGTGTGTAGTTTTTATCCCTCCCCTGAGCAGATCTTTATCAATTTGGGTACTCCAGTCTTGGGGTGCATTTGAATGGGTATCTGTTTGTGTGTATGTGGCAGAGTTTACAGAGTAAAGGTGTGTCTAAAGGGCTGTGTTAACACTCCTGACTTATTCATTCTGAAACTGGAAATAAGAGAAAGTAAGAGGAGATTGATTATTTTTCTCTCTATCTCAAAGTGTCTCTGAGCCTGTGGAGAAGGGGAAGAGCTCGGCGTCCAGGAGAGAGCAACCTGCATAAGGGGTAAGCGGCTATGTTCTCCTCCTACTACAGGCATGCTGGCTTTTTACACTTCTGAAGTTGTTTTTTTGTTTATTTTTGTTAGAATGTGTTCAGCCACAGTATCTGCCCTCTGTCAGTCTTTCATGTGTAATTACATTTATGGATATCTACTTTAATGGTTTCTTAAATGATAAGGACTTGACAGAAAAGCAGAGGGAGAGGCAGGCGCAAAGAGAGAAGGAGGGGGAAGGTTAGTGCGAGACTCCCTGATGCTTCTAGGCAAGTTTCTGTGCACACGGTTCTCTAGTGCTGCAGTATCCCATTACATCCCTGAGCGGAGCTGCCTCAGCATGCAGCCAGTGCCAGGCAAAGCGACTCAAACCAGCTACCAGCTTTCTAAAATAACTGTCACCATTGCAGCTTATTTATTATCCTTGGTTGGGATAAGAATAAAGTTTTGTCCTTAATGCTCTAAATTCAAGGTAATCTGATGAACCCAGAGACGGCTGCAGCTCATTGTAGTTTTGCCGTGCATGTTCTCATTGTGTTCTCTGAGTATCAGTGGGGTTGCTTAGATAACAGATTGAATTGGCTTCGTTTGAGCCTGGTGAAGAGTTTTTGTTTTGTTTATCTGTTCTGGGACTTACTTCAGTTTGAGCCTGCCGCAAAAGTAGGCTCTCTGATTGGGTGAACTGGGCGTACTGGTGTACCAAAGAAACAGAAAAGTAGTGTTCTCATGTCTGGGGTATTTATACACTGAAGATACGGTTCATCATGATTTTAAAATGAGCTCAAACAACAAAGTAAATTGACGCTTGGTTTGTTTAAAGGACAAGGCAGTTGATTCATACTAACATTTTCCCAATATGCATTCATTATCAGCTTTCTTTAGGGACAATCACAGTTTATTTATTACATCCCACTGTCTTTTTTGGAAGTCTGACCTTCATCATTTGTGAATGAAGATTTCATACTGTCCAGCAGTGGGCACTGTGTGTTTTCTCTGATGAAAACGTGTGTGAACACTGGCCTGCTGCAGAATGGGAGGGAATAACGGATGGACTTAGTGTGTTTTGTGTGGGCACGCTGATAAGCGATGCTAGACAGGATGAAGAGTACAGTATGTACTGGTCTTGTCATATTACTAGGAAGTAACGGTAACACCTTTCACCCTCATATACTAGATATAAGCACAAGACATGCATGAACCTGGCCAGAATTGTTGAAACCAGTGACTGGTTTTAAATAATGTGTTAATTATTCAAGACTGAGTTTTATACAGGGAGTAGGAGAGGAGAGACCAGGGAAGGAAATGTAACCCATTTCAGCACCATGGACAGAGCACTAAGCGAAGACTGTTGATAAGTGCTTCCCTCAAATAGCTTCAAGCAAATCAGTGTTAAATAATGAGGGTTAGAGGGCAGTTTAAGGCAAAAGTAATTCTTCTAACTATGTCTAGTCAGCTGACCTCATAAACTACCCGCCTGTACATATTTCCAAGTCCTTATTTGATATTGCAGTTAGGCTGTGCACATCTGTTCTCCAGTTGAAAACATGAAGAAAACACTTCATTATTCATGCACCTCTCCCTGTCTCAAACACTGTCCATCTTAAAGAGAACTATGTTTTTTGCAAAGACACTGAAAGCTCAGCCCCTAGCTGTGTCATGTTAAAAAGCTCTCTGTGTCCTCATCTTCCTACCTGTATTATGACTGCATTTTCCAGGTGGGGGTTCTGCTTTTCTTTTAACTTCAAAGCTCAGAATAACACATCACTGTGTAATGTCACTGACTGTAGCAGCAAAATCACTCAGGTTTGACATCTGCTTATTACACTGAAGTATTTGATAACATTATTAAAAGAGGAGAAATTATACTTTATGTATGCTAGTAATGGTGAGTAACTAATTATGTTTCCCATAAAACAATTACTGAACCAATGAGGAGGGGTTAAAAGACAGACATGTTATGTTCAAAAGAACATGTAAAACATTTAATGACTTGCAGCCCATACATTTCTGACACCTACTGTGACACAAAGCTTTGTTTCATGTCATGGTTGAGAGCGACCAGGAAAGTGTCTCTGCAGGATGCAGCCAGCATACTGAGAAACTCATTCACATAGTGATGATCAGAAACCTCAGCTATTTAATGGGGAACAGAAATGGGACTCCCTGCTGTTGCCAAGAATTAGCCAGTATCACTCTTTAAGATTGAAAGAGAGTGCAAGGGATGGAGGTGGTTTAACCACTTCTCATTAGATAGAATGGCTGGCCATTCTATCTAATGAGAACCAGCCATTCTATCTAATGAGAAGTGGTTAAACCACCTCCATCTCTTGCACACTGTTTCTGTCTTAAAGTGCCTGTATCCTGTGATTTATTAAAACCTAAGCCTATTCAGTGATTTAGCAGCTACTTCATTACAACATAAACAATTCTGGCCATCTGCAAGAATTTACTGCTAAATGCTGGGAAAGCAAGTTCCCCGTCAAGGTTTTTATTTTTATTATTATTATTGTGATGTCTGTTCCGATGTACATATAGGTCCTATACTGTAACTCTTTCCAAGAGTTGTGGGGTTTTTGGAGGAAGTGAGCAGCTGTTGGGCTTGTCATTGCTCATCCTCCATATACAACACCCTCTGTCCCAGGCTGTGCGACATGGTTGTTAAGTGTCCCCTGTAAATGATGGTGTAGGAAACATAGCGGAGCAGCAACGGCTGTCACTGTGACATAGTATAGTTAGCAACAATCCCAAAACTCTCCATGTCGGGACGAGGACAGGTGCTGAAAAACTCACCCACAGGCAGAAATAGTGTTACTGTGTTGTTTATGTTGTACAGATGAAAATAGAGGACACTGCAGATGTTTAAAGTGAGCAGACCCTCTTTGGGATACTAAAATGACACCTTGATAAATACACTGAAGTGTCAGAAGAACAGTGTGCGTGTGTGTGTGTGCCTTCTCCATAACCAGGAAGAAGGAGGGCACTTCTTCATATTCCCCAGGAAAAGGTTACAGGATGTATTTATGTATGTATTTGTGTAAATGTTTTTTCTAAGTGCGCATGTCAGTGACAGAGGGTAGAAGTGTAGTTTAAATGAAGACTATAAGAGACAGCCTTTGACACATGCATTACAGTCAGCTTTAAGAGTGTGGAGAAAAAATGGCATGAAAAAGACAAAAGCAATGAGGAGAAAGTGAAGAGAGGAAGGCAAGACAAATGATACAAGTATGGGCAAGAGAGGGTGAGAGATAGAGCGAGAGATTGAGAGATTGTCAGAGCAAGAATGGAAGAGAGTGGGTGTGCATAGCTGAGCTACGAGCACTGCAGTACATTGCAGTGCCCAGCCCCCGCTGTGTTCTCTGCTCACCATCCGGTTCCATGCACTGAAAAGACCCCTGCAGCAGCAGAGCTGCACAGCACATAGGGCTGCCTGCTGATGAACAGCAACCTTACAAATGGCTTTTGACCCGCAGACGTGAATTCCGCACATCTGATGATGCACAGATTTTTAAGAAGTGATGGCAACACGGTGCTCATGACAAAAACAGCCGACCTGCGCCTGCCAGCACATTGTCATGTAGAGAGAGGGAGTAGTCAGTTCACACTCCCCCTGGATTATGTAAGCACATAACACATTCACTTTACCCAATACCAGCTGAGTGATCCCACCTTCCCCAGCTATGTTTTCCTCATTAGGAACATCTGCTGCGCTGTTTGCTTTTGTTCCAGAGGTAGTATCTCTGCAAACATGGACATACACTTTATTGAACTTATTGAAATGGCAACAATAGGGAGGCAAACAGCATGTACTCTTAAATAGCTTGTGTTTGTGTGCCCTTGGTTTGACATTTTGTTGATGATAATGTGTGTGGCGAATGAGAGATAATGATCCCATGAATAACCGCTAAGACCTCCGTCTGATGTCGGCTCACATGAAAGACAAAATCCACAATTTATTCAGTTTAAAGTCAGGCAGTGTACAGTGTGCATGAATGATTCACGCTGGGTAGCCTCACACTTAAGTTGTGTTGGATTAATTATACAGCTTTTGGCCATGGCAAGCAATGCTCTCTCTGTATCACACACAAACACACACACACGCATGCAAGCACACAAACACATGCATGCAGATGTGAAATGAATCTTAATCATGTGAAAGCTCTAGGAAACGAAGGAGAAGCTTGTTTCTGCTTCCATAAACAGTTGCTACGTTTCCGTCCCACTGCCTGCCTGGGGGGGTGGTGGGTGGGTGGGGGGTGGACGGCTGAAGCGTGAGAGCTTCCCTCGTTGTGTGTTCTCTGGTTTCCCTCCACTTTGCTGATGTAGCTGATTCAGATTGCGTAGCGTGGACTCTCTTTGCTTCCTGTGACAAGGTCTGATTGTGTCTCTCGCCGCGTTCAGAAGGCGTTGAGTCAATTACACCTCGCCAGACAGGTGTTTGAGCTGCAAAGCGTGTTTGCCTCGGCACATCAGACTATGTTTGCCTCTGATTTGCAATGAAATCAGCACCAGGTTCTGAAAATTATACAGCAAAAATATGTGCAGAAAGTGAGTCACGCTGCAACTAAAGATAGTAATCCAACTGATAATCATTGTAAGTGTATTCATTCATATCAATCATATCAGATGTTGTGAATTAAAAGGTTTCTGAAAAAAAAGTAGCATTTTTTCTGTGGGACATCAGGTGCATTAGACTCAAAACAGTGATCCATAAATAATAGATAAATAATAGATTTAATATTTTATTAAGCTGCATTTCACATGTGTGGTGATTTTCTTTTACCTTCAGTAAACACATGTTTGAACATTTAACCTTGCAAAATCTCTTAAAAAAAGAAAAAGCATAGCTACAGTCACATCTCCTTGCAACAGCACACTACTGACAAGGCAATGCTCGGAGGAAAATGCTGTCTCTGGTTGTGGGCAGCTCAGATTGTATATGAAAAGAAAAAAAGAGAGACCCGGTGGTTTGTGTGTGTGACAGAGCGAGTGGGAGAAAGCGACAGAGTATTGTAGTGTGGGTGAGCTGCAGTAGGGATTCGGAGTGCTGCATTGAGCTGCATAATTAATGTTAAGAGGGTGGAGCTAAAGGCGGAGATAACTTGCTATGAAGAACAAGCCGCTGCAATATTGCTAGAAGCAGAGCTAGCTCTTTGCTTTTTTTTTTTTGTTTATTTTTTCCCATGTGGAATCACTCTTCAGGAGGTAGACTTAGCACAGACCTGTATGGAAGTGATATTTTGATGCAAACCCAGGGATGGGCGCTCAGTCGTTCGGTCCAGCTCTGTGTCTCTGTCCCATCTGCTCCCTCGGCCCTCAAAGCCAATCACTCTTCACTGAGCTCCGTACCACAGCCAAATGCCTCACTGCTGGCTCCACCGCTCTGTTAATCATCCAATTTGTAGCAAAACACCTTACTATATGACACATCTGGTGTAACTCTCATCTAGTCTGCCTGAATTGGACCATGAGGAAGGAGGAGGAGTGGCTTTTAATCTGCAGGAGGTGTTATATTTAGTCATCTTTACAGATTCTAGGTTGTTGTCGTCTACATGGTGTGATTGTGCAAGAGGGTACACAATCTTACAGGAGACCTGCTGTTTTTAGGCTCTTTGTCACTGGAGACAATCTCTATTATTCTCTCTCCTCAGTTTTATTTTTATACACAGTTTTCCTGCATTAGAGATGTCTTCCTGTTCAGCCGTTTATTCAGCTCACACATACAAGCAATCTGCATTTACGTTTAGGTGTGCACATGCATGCACATGAGATGCAGATCCCTCTTGGATGAGTATGCGTGTTTATGGAGACATGTTTTGAATGCATTCAGGGTTTTGTATGTATGAGCCTGTTAGTCTTCAGTGCTGTCAGAGCTCGGGAACCTGTGTAGCTCCTCTGTCTCCAGGGCGATATTGCCTGGCCGGTGACCACACATCTATATCGCACTGCTCTTCCTGCACCCCTGTCACCTAACCTCATCATCACTGTAGCCGTTCTCAGTTCTTTACATCTATTCTCCTGCACCATGCCCAGCCCGCTTCACAGTAAAGCTTCGCATGCATGTGAAATGAAGCCATTAAGTGTTTTTTAGTGTTCCAAAATGCTGTTGTATTAAATATGTTTTATTTCCTTTTTACTTTTTACTCAAAGCGACGCCACTGTTTCTTTAGATGTGTCAGCCAAAAGCCACTGTGGGGATCTGTCCTTGTCAAAAAGACTGAGGGATCGCACAGAGGCATTTGAAATGCACCCTGTGTCGGCTCCAAGCCTTTCTGTACACAGCGAGGAAGCTGGTAATGACGGCAGTTTCATTTCAGTCCCCCAAGAGCCACAAAATCACACTTAAATTACAACCTCGACAATATTAGGTGCAAGTAAAGGCTGAGACAATTGAACCTTGAATGTGGAAGGATGCATGGAGCATCATATAGCTGCAATATCAAGCTTGTTTGGATGTAGTGATTTAATCTGTCTAAATAATGATGGATTTTAAGATAGCCTGCCAACAGTTGTCTTCAAAAGCATGCCTGCAGAGTCTCTGTGTTTAAAATGTAGTTCATGGGCTTTGTATGTATTTTCCTCTCCATTTTTCTTCTTCCTAGCCTATTCTAACAGGCATCTGGCAGCAGAATCTGAAGGCTTTTTTTTCTGCTTGGAGAAACAACACAGAGCCTCATTAAATATATTTTTTCTGTCCCTTGAAATCTTAGAAATGAAGAGACATTTTCTCTTTTCTTTTTCTCTCCATTCCCATGGGGTTTTGCAGTGGGAGAGCTGAGTTGCCATTTCTTAGTGTTGCCAAGTGAGAATCTGCCCATCTGACATTCAGAATGCTTGGAGCGGTGCAAACATCAACAGAAACCTTGAAAAAAAAGAATGTTTTTTTCTGCTTTAAAATCAACTCGGGCTTTGAAATTGTTCTGAGTGCATGTCATACTGTGAAATTTGTGAAATTACTTTAAATTGCGGGCTGCTGTTGTGAGGAATTTTATAATTTTGTTGTTCCATGCAACCTGCAAGCTTCTGTGATCTGTGCCTTTTTTTTATTTTGGTTTATACATCAGAGGACTTAAGTTTTTCATTAGAGGAACACTGTGCAAAGTATCAGCCAGAGAGAGAAATAAGGGGAGGGGATAGAAGAGAGGATGGAGAATACTTTAGTTGTGTGAGTAGGGGCTCAGTATGAAGGCCGCTTCTTTTCTCTTTGAGTTTTTTGAGGCCAGTGTGCAGGCGAAGGACACAGCATACAGAATTTTAAAAAATCCCTGTGGGTTTTAGCAGTTGTGCCACCACATTCCCTTCGGTAGGACTGAGAGATAACAAAGAAAAAAAAGAATCAAAAATAAACTCATGAAATGATGTCTTATGTTGTCCTCAGAGGCACGGGTACATGTGCATTGGACATGATGGATAGGACGCTTTTGTGCTTGTAGCTTTAAGACAAGTATTTAAAGGAGCAATTTGTGAGTTTTGCTATTGCTACATGGCCATCGTTAGCATCGACAGCTGTTTACACACCAGTCTAGAAAGAAAGAAATGCTGCGAGTCCAGCATCAAACATCATTCCTTTACTCGCCAAGAGTTGTCTCCCGTGGTGGAAAGCAATGCCAATGTTAACTCTTGTTTCTATCATTTATTCTTAATCTCCTGGGCTTAGCATGCTAACCAGCTAGCCTTGGCCTGTTCCAGCCCGTCTTTTCGCTTTCCGATACAGACTCACTGTAGCCTCCAATCTGCCCTGAAGACTCAGTGCTGCTCACAGGTCTTATAAAGACAACGATGGCCGAAGCTCTTGTCAAGCGACAGTTACCACCACCTGCTCCTGGCAAGAAACCACGTTCGGCGGCAGACCAAACTGACAAATAGCACCTTTACGGATTCAATCCATAACAAAGCAAATATAATTGCAGCTTTTGGATGAAGAATATTAAGGACTAAGTGAAAGTAAATGAAGATAAGGAGTTAGATTCTTCACAAAGCTTTGACCTCCAGTGTGGTACTATGGCTTAAATGAGCAACTCAAGTTGGGCGAGTGGCAGGTCACTTATGTTGCTTTGTAGCGAAAGGTGCTGAGGCATCCTCTTGACTCATTGTGTACTCAGGTCATTGAGCTGCTGCCATTCCCAGGATAAAAGATTCCTGGTATTCATTTGTATTCAGCAAACCTGTTTTAAGCCCGACTGCACTGCAAAGAAGTGTCAGTAACAGAGAGAAACAAACGTGTACTAACCTAACTTCTTTTGGATTTTAAAAAGAGTGAAGTGGAATATCTGAGTGCTTTTGTGCTTTGGCTGCGTGTGCCAGCCAAGTTGGAGAAATCTTGCAGGTTCGATCACTCCCGAACAGATTATTGACTTGACAGCAAATTGGATGGCGTCTCCAAGAGCATTATGAAGGGTCGCTGAATTGATTTCCTCCCATGATAAGGCTGGTAATAGTTGGGCCTTGCAAGAAGAACATGACATTCATTGTACTATATTGATCAAAATAATTACTCCCATCCTTTTGTCCAGTTCTGTAAACCCTCTCACAGCAGCGTTATCTGGAGAGCTGGGCGTAAATAATTTTTTTTTGCAATCTTCATTCTCATCTGGAGATTTTTCCTCAATCATTACTCAAAGCGTCATGACACAGAGATCCACACTGCGCATTGTCCTACCAAATGTGTTAAATAAGAATTCTTTGGTAGCTGAAGCATGGCTGTGTTAATTGCCAAAAGCTTGCATGAGAGTGGTTGTATAATATCTGACAGCTCAGGAGGACAAATAGGTAAAAAAAAAAAAAAATAGGGGGAGGGGGGCATCAAGATGCTGCTGTAGTGGCCTTGTATCCTGCTCTGTGCTGGAGGGTACCATGCACTAATTCGAAGCATTAGTGAATCATGACTCTGGATAGTAATTATTCTGTCCATGTTTTTTAATGAGTCAACAACATCAATTCTTTGCATTTTGGTCTATGCATTATTTTGCCCACTGTTACCCAATTCCTTTCCCTGTTGCCTCAAACAGCTGATCCTGTTTATAGACTTCAATGATTAATGGAATTCTGTTAGCAATTCAGGAAACACGCAGACCTCTGTGTCACTCAAGAATCCTGTCATTCTTCATCTCTAAAAGGCTGAATCACCCGTGTTCACCCTTATTCTCTGTTGTCTTTCTTTACTCATTTTAGGCCAGAGCCCCTCTCAGATGCTCCTTTCATGTCTGCCAGTTACAAGCAGTGGTCTGTTTGCACTTGACGTTTTAGCCAGCCGACACTGGGGACGCACGCAGACACACAAAACTAAACAGCTTTAGCCAACAGTCTGAACATGGCTGTGTTCATGACAAGGGAAGCAGCACTTTGTTGAATAAATATGCTTATTCTAAACCTACAAACTGTTGCCAGTCCTGATCACATTTGACTGTTTATTCAACAAATATCACAAAAACAAAAATAGAAAATGTATGTAAAATTTGAGACTAAGGAATAGTGCAAGGTCCTTACCAGATAATTAAAATCCACCAAAATAAATTACAGCAGTCTACAACGACCTGTTCTACAAAATGACTCCTAACTAGAGGCTGTGAGACATCTCAAAATCCATATCTTTGCAGAGAAGATGTTCTGTGGTTTAAAAAATAATGGACATGCAGCATTTAAGCCTGTGTTTTTCCTTACGGAGCTCTGGAAGTGATGTGCATCCCCGTGCATTGTCTGCTGTTATGTAAACCTGACTGCTGTAGTCTTTCAGTGCAGTGCAGGGTACCGTTTATCTAGGACATGGCTGGTTTGTGCCCCCTCACTGAAATGCATCAAAGCGGATGTGAAAGGCAGTGTGATGTTTAGTGGGTTTTTTTCTCTCTCATAGACTTTCTTATGAAAATGTCCTTGACACAGTGGTGTAATAATTGAGTTAACTGTTCTACCCTGAGAAATACACGGGTCGTGCAGAGACGGAACACTCTCCCACTACTAGCTCCAGCTTGGCCGTGAGTTCAATCAAACACCACTGGTTATCTTGGTGGGTGGGAAGCCAGTAAGGGATCGTGTCCTTGTCACTGCACTAGCGACTCCTACTGGTTAGCTGGGGTGCCTGGATGGAGGGTTTTGGGAGCTGGAGGATACCGTTGACCTTTACACATGTTGCAGCATGTGTCATGGAGGAGGCACGTTGCTGTCTAAACCCTCCCTAAGACAACAGTGGGGTCAGCACTGACAAGGAGCACAGTGTGTAGAGACATTTCACTGGCTATTCCTAGCTAGGGAGAAAAAGAGGGGGAATCGAAGAAAAAGAAGACTATATGGAAATAGAAGTGATAATGTTATTGTTAGTTGATTAATAGTTGTTATCGGAGGTAGATGTAATATTCAGATTAGAGACGACCAGGGGGAATCCTACAGATTTGTTCGATCCAGGTCTAATTGGATTGTATCAGTTGAAACAAATGATCAAATTTCATTTCATTACTCTACATTTTGTTTTACACATTATCTGGCTAGTATTGCAGCACCATTCTTTTTTTTTTTTGTATTTTTTTATAACAGCCTACCTTCTGACTCAAGTCCCTGGCCTTGCTGAGTGGACTGAGTATTTTTGTGGTTCCCACAACTCTAACAGAGGGATACATCTTCCCTGGCAAAACAACCTATAAACTTTCATATTGTGTCTATAATTTCAGCTCATTAACTTGTTAATGAGTTTTAAACCAATGTCTTCAGTTATTGGATCAAGAAGCTTGTGAAAAATAAGGTGGGTCAGATTTAGTAGCTACACCTGTGTCAGATACATATTTAATCTTGGGATTCCTTCAGTAAAAGTGCCAATAGTATAATTTAAAAATGCTCAATTATCCAAGCAATTTATACAAAATCCTACTTAAGTAGAAGTGCAAAGGTATTATCAGGAAAATGTGCTGTAAAAGAAACTAAGTGAAAGCACTCAACCTGCAATAAAAAAAGCCTCCTGTGAATGACATATTATTATGCATTACAGTATTATATTCTTAATACTCATTTCATGCGTAGCATTTTGCTGCTGTAGCTGATGGAGGTGGAATTAATTCCAACTACTTTTTATACTAGAAAGCTTTTTGAAAAGTTGCGTTCAAAGACATCCCCACTTCATATGGGTATCTTTATTACATCCACCATCATTTTCTCTGTTGATTTTTCATGCCGTCTGATCGTTGTGTATGTGTCAGTGTGCACCACGAATCAGCTCTCTGAAAAAGTTTTTACCCTTGAGATGAGTTTGAGTGGGTGATGCAGCTGAGAGCTCTGATCATTGTTTTTGGATTTGACACGGCTGAATTATTTTATATCTTCTCTGTCATCTATGCTATCTAACATGGGCAATTTGATTTAGTCATTCCATTACTTATTTTTTCAACATACCAACACAACCCTTAAAGAAATGAGCTAGAATATTTTATGATTTGTTAAATTCCAATGCTAAAATGCCAATCAGTATAATCAGATTTTCATCAGAGACTCATCACTTCTTCTTCCCTGTTATTCACTTTCCAGGCAGAACTATTATTATAAAACGATATATCATTTATAAAATGAAAGAAAATAGGTTGGAAAAAAAGGCCCTGTGGAAATCTGTTGTTTGGGAAAGGGGAAATGTCTCAGCTGGGCTCTATCTCAGCTGGCAAGCTTGTTGTCTGACCCCATGTTGGCCGGGTTTCCCCAGCGCCTCAGCTCTATGAGATATGAATGGTCTTATAGCTACTAGCTGATTGTGTTGCTCTTGGTCTAAAAGCAGAGTGAAACTGTGTAGTGCCCTTACGGAGTAATTCATACATACATTGAAATTGACATTTTCTCCTTATCTAGTTCCAGGCATGGGGCTTAAAAGTTTAAGAATCTCTTTACAAACGTTCTTTTCATTTTTGCAGCCTCACCATTTTCAGATTCAGAAGAAATGAATCCAAATTGGAAAGTTAAGCTTCAATAGAACTTAAACCAACTGTGCATTATATGTTAGTGCATTTTAAACAGCTTGCGCTGCCAGCTAAGCTCAGCTGCCACTCCTCATGGGGTTTTTAGAATATAATGTTGCAGCAATTAGCAGATACAAAACTGAGACCCTGATTTATGAAGCATTTTCACTGTGTAGAATTGGCAGTATTTTTTAGAATGCAGTTTTTGTTTGTTTGTCTCCTAGTAGCAAAAATCTGTTTTAAACGAGCTTATTAAAATGGTTGTTGTTAGACAAGCATGATTTACTACAATTTTACCTCCAACTCTGTGAAACTAAAAGTAACTCACAGATATGTTGGTATTTATTTAATGACAATATTGGACGACATTAACACCCTGCATACGCCAGCAGAGGGGCTCGTAATGATGCAGTGTGTAAAATTAGATGCAGCTAATAATCAAGTGCTGCCGTTTGAAGGTACAGCGCTGTTTTAAATTGCTCTTATTGAATATGACAGAAATTTCTCTCGGTCTGCGCAACTGAAGAATAAAGAATTATCCATTCAATTTTTACTAAGGGAGGGAAGTGTAACTGAATCAGAGTGAAAACATTGGACAATACAGTGTTTTGTACACCTGTCAAACCTTTGAAACATGTTTAATTGTAACAATTAGGGCAGTTTTGCTTCAGTTAACATTTTACAGCAGAAAGATGGAGAGAGAGATGAAAAAAAAAACTCACACAGACACTGGGAAATGTAAACACAGCAAATAATTAGACTGGTCATTCTTTGACTGGGTGAATGACAAGACACAGGATTGAGCTTGACGTACAGAATAACTGATAATCAACATCATAATGAGAATTCACAGTGACTTGGTTCTCCTGACATATTGGCAGTTTGGGACAAAATGCAGCTTCCTGGATGCTGTTGTGACTATTGTATATTTTCTAACACACACACTAAGTGGCGGATTACTGTTGGACAAAGCCATAACACCTTTGCGAGACACCTAATGGAAGTGACACCAATAACAAAAGACAGTCAGTTAATCAAAACTGTCATGAAAACCGTGCAGTTTGAATGGTTCAGTTTGTACTTTATTTAATTGTATTCACATCTGTTGTTATAAAATGGTTTCATTTTATTTTATTGTGGATGATTCTGTTGTTTATTTGCCCAGAAACAGTCAGTAGGCTACACAGTAAGTCTACAAACAGAATTCATGGCTTTGTCAGCAATTAGTCACATGTCAGACAAGCTAGCCCCTTAGCCCTGTGAATGAAGGCATTGCATTGTTGAAGTCTGAATATGGGACATTTTTTCTCTGGAGGTGGTTCAGCTTTGAAATACCAAAGACGAGAGAGAAAATCACCCTCGCATCCCATCGTGTGGATGCTCAATATTTAATAAGCGTTTTTTTTATTTTTTTTTTTTATAATACTCTTTCCACAGTAACAATCTTTAGCCCAGGTGAAACAAATAAGATGGATACAGAAATATCCCACAGCCCACATTGTGCACAGAGTGAAATTCACTTGAGGCTTTGTAAATGAGACATGACCCACACATGTTACCTGCACTTTCTGGTCTATGATCGACAATGGAAATCGACAGAGACTTAAGGATCAATGTTGTTCTGCACTCCTGTGCACACAGCAGCCGTGAGCTCTGACAAGCAGCAGATGGTGCGCCGTACAGTGATTTACCGCTGCATAGCTGGGGTTGCAGTACTTTTTGCGAGCCTTTCTCCTCCTGAATAATTTATAGAATACTGTCAGTCGGCTGTGTAGGATTTCACATACTGTCAATTGAGTGGAAAGATTTGGTGTGTTATGTGTTTCTTCAAGGCTTTCTGGCTTTTAATTGTTAGGGCATTAACTCACATCTGTTGGGGATGCAGTGAGAAATGGAGATTGTAGTTACGTTTATGGTAAAACCTAGGATTGTCTAGCAGCAATAAAAATGATGAACAAAGACAGGGTTTAACTTGTATAAAGGGAACTGAGTGACATTATGAATCACTTCAGGGTTTATTACACTACATCATACAATCATTAACATAGTCAAACCTCAGTTTTCTGTTGTAGAAAAAGGCAATAAATGTGTTGAAATTATTGTTTTGTTCAGTCCCTGATTCTGTTGGAGGAGTAACTACATCATTGGATGCTGCAGTTATTGTTTGCAGTTGCAGAAGTGACATTTAATAACCCCCTTTTCCAAATTGTTTAGCTTCCCTTGTTAGCAATGCAACATCCTGCTGGGATAATTTGATGGGCTCATAAAACAGACCCATGTTAGAGAGTGCGGCCGTTTTGGAGAAGTCAGTGTGCATTTTGGCCAAGAAGTAAGGCAAGTTCTGGTGACATGTACCAGCCAAGCCCCAAAACGGTTTGTGTTTTCTAGCCAACTGACACTGGCTGCCAGAAATGTGTGATGATTCCACTGCAGCAGAGTATTTAAGTACCTGTGAAGCAAACTAAAGTCCAACTTTTTCACTTACTCTTTGCCAGAGTGCACAAAGGATGTTACATGTCATCACATATAAAGATTTGAGTACATTTGTAGCCAGTTTGGGACTGAAATAACTCAACAACTACAGTACAACTGTTAGAAGCATTCACGTCGCCCTCAGAATAAACTGTGTGTGGGACTATATATTTACCATAGGAAATAAGGTGTTGAGCGTGATAAACATTAAACATGCTAAACATCTGCATGTTTGCATTGTCATTGTGAG